>NC_081407.1:693878748-694056248 GCF_030272615.1 Cryptomeria japonica
GCAAATTTTTGCGTATGCAATTGCGATATCCAGTTTCCTGTGCACGCACAAATCTTCAAGTTTTGTCAAAACAGAAAAAATGAAGGTTAGAGTAGATTCACGTTAGGCTCACCATTGTTTCTATGCTTGAATGTCATGAATGTATTAAGCTAATTAGCAAATAAGAACGAATCACCAATTCTCAACTAATTAACAAACATCAAACATAATCAATACAAATCAATACAAGAAATGAGAAATGCATTCAAATAGATACTCCCTCATTCTGCATCTTTGCTTCCATTGTTCTTCTCCAATTTGCGTGGTTGGTGGCTCTTAGGTATTGCACCAATTTCTTGCATACAAATAATTTGAAGACTTTGATTTTGTGATTCTAAACTAAATTGAGAAGAGAGGTTGAATTTATAGATTTTCAACACAAAAGGGGTGAGAAATAGAACTCAAGTGTTGATTGATAGACAACTGAAATTGATTGATCAGTGAACTCAATTGATTGATTTGTTAACTGAATTGATTGAGGAGTGAACTGAATAGATTGAAGAGTGAACTGAATAGATTGAAGAGTGAACTGAATAGATGGATTAGTCAACTCACTTGATTGAATAGTGAACTGGATAGATTGGGGAGATGACTGAATTGATTCTGAGTTAAAAAGGATGATTGATGAGTTAACTGAGTTAACCGATTTGATCAATCAGTTCTGATTTTAGCATGTGTTGTAGGAATTTAAAATTGAATTTGTTTTTCATTTTCAATTTGGATTTGAATTTGGTCATTCGAATGCTGAAATGCACATGAAATTAACTGAAATTCAGATTTGGTGAAATGTGAATTTGGTGATATGAAATTAGATGAAATGAATTGAAATTCAAATTTGGGAGAAATGAAATGAAATTGGATGGAATTAATTGAAATTGTCATTTGGGGAATTGGAGGAATAAGTTAATTAATTTAAATAATTTAAATGAAATTATTTAAACTTAGGAAATATAATTAATTAAATAATAAAGATTATTTAACTAAGGAGAATGTTGTAATTAATTAAATAATTGATATTTAATTAATAATTGAGATAGGGTTAACTGATTAAAATGATTTGAGAATAGAAATAGAATAATTAGAAGTGTTGAAGGGCGATGATTAGAAGGAATAGTTAATTTAATCAAATAATCAAAGAATTACTTAATTAAATAGACAAATAATTAGTGTAGAATTAATGAGACATTTTTTAGGTGTCTACACAAACTATTGCATACATTAAACTACCAAGGACACTAGCATAAGGAACATTAGACATCTCTTCAATGTCATCATTAGAATTAGGATACATTTCTAGACTCAACTTAGTATAAACCAGAAATGGTATATTTACTAGTTTATAGTCTTGCACTTTAAACATTTACAAATTAGTATCAACATACTTACTTTGACTTAACCAAAGCTTTTTGTGAACCAAATCCTTGTTGATCTTTATCCCAAGAATATATCTAGTATCCCCCAAGTCTGTCATATCAAATGTGTTAGAATGTTGAGCTTTGAGCTACCTAATCACCACCTTGTTGTTACCAATAATCAACATTTCATCAATATACAAGACAATAATCAATATCTAATCATTGATAATCTTAATATAAACACAATGATCTGCATTTCTTATAATATAACCTAAATTTAATTTAAAAAGGCATCTAAATTATAGTATTACATCTTGGGTGACTATTTTAGACCATATAATGACCATTTTTAACCTACAAACCAAGTGCTATTTTCCTTTCACAACACAATCGTCAAGTTGTTGCATATAAGTCCCCTCCTAAAGGTCCTTATGCAAGAAAGTAGTTTAAACCATCCATTTTATCAATCTCAAAATCACAAGAAAAAAAAAGGATTATATGAATCTAATAGAGATTAACTTAGCAATAGGAGAGAAAATTTCTCTAAAATCAACTCCCTATCTCTAGGAGTAGCCCTTGGCCACCTATTTGGCCTTGTATCACTCTAATTGACCACTTACACCAAACTTATTCTTAAATACCCACTTGTGTCCAATGGGCTTCCTTCCTTTGGTCAAACTAATAAGATCCTAGTGTCACAATTGTCCAAGGCCATCATTTCATCTTGCATGGTTTGCATCTAATACCAATTTTCCTCAGAAGAGAGAGCCTCCCTAAAAGATCTAGGTTCAATGTCAATAATTAATAAAGAAAATTTACATTCAAAATTGGTGGTCTATACCTATCAACTAGATTTGGTTATCTTGTGGACCTCCTCAAGATAGGAGTAATGGGCTTTGTTTGTTGTTCTTCTTCCTTTGTAAGACTTAAAGAACTTAACCCAAGCTCCATTTTCTTGTTCATCCACCAATTGGATATTTCGCGAGCCAATTGATAAGCTCCCCAAACAACTTTAGTAATCTCAGAATAATTCCTAATCTTAAAATATTTTTTCATTTTAGTGAGCCATGCTTCAACTGCATCCCCACTAGTGGTTCCTTCAAACTTTGGAGGAATGAATTTATTCATATCATAGGGTAGCTCACTTGCAAGTCTTTTTATTGTACTCTTTTATAACATAGACTAAGATTCTTCATTATTGTGATCACATGACTGTGATTGGTCAGGATAATTTTCCTCTTCCTCTTCATTGGAAGGTTTTTCCTCTTGCCTTTTTGTTCCCATAACCTTTTTCTTTAGATTCTCAATTATTTCTCCACTTTCATTCATCATAACCAAAATATGATCCAATTTAGCCTCAATGTTTTCCACACCTTGGCCTTCTTCTTAGATACCCTCTAGGTTGGTTCTTGTCCTAACCATTTTTTGCAATATTTGTTCTGCTTGGAGGTTTTATTTGTATTAGATCTTAGGATAGTTAAATATACTTTCATAAAGTAAAAACATCATTCATCCAAGCATATAAGTTCTAAAGAAAATTATGCACATATTTTGTCTAATCTAAAAAAATTATTTATAATGGATTTCAAATATCATATCATTTACATAAAATGACTATTCAAATAGTTAAGGGGAGAGTATCCCTCATATTCATTGTCTTAAACATAATCAAGTGGAACATATCACTCCTATTTTTGTTCACATTCATGATCGAAGGGTATATATCCTATAGACTCATTTTTAGATACATAACCATGGGGAACATATCCCACTGATTCATTACTAGAGGAAATTAAAACTATTTTAAACAATATGGGTATACGAGGGTCCATACAGATCATGTCAAGACCAATTTTTGATTTCGTAGGCATATCCCTGGAAAGTGGTAAAGAGTTTGACTTGGCTAGAGAAATAGGAGGTACAAAGTTAACTACCTCATGCATCCTCTTTTTCTCTTGACGAACACGAGATAAGGCATGACTAAAAGTCTTAGTGTCACTCAATCAAATTATGTTATCATGATTGGTTCCCTCTATGGTTTTGACAATGGCTTCCTTTTCCTTCTTGACCCTGAGGTAGTGCTCATTTCGAATCATTGACTTCCTAGTAGTTTTCTCGAGACACACCATTCACCATTTTGGCACAACAATTCCTAACATTAGTGAATTCCTAATATTTGAGTCTATTGTTAGGAGGAAAGGTATATAGATCACATAGGTTTGAAAGATGAACTTGGTAGCTCTAATACCACATGTAACATGCCCATTGTTCTACCATTTAAATTACTAAGTTTTTAACCCACAAGTGAAAAGAATAGATTTCCTACAAACAAGTAATATTTTCTTTTTCCAATTCATAAACAAGATGCACATTTGAAATAAATCCCATTTCAAATTTTCCATTGCATCATGATTCATATATAATATCATATTGATAAACATATGAAAACATTTAAATTTTCATTTTCAAATTTCCATTTACTTTAGGAATGTTTGAGTACATGCATAGCTTCTATGAGCTTAATGAAACACAAGAGAAACAAATGGTCCAGATGTCCTTGGTGGCATACATTGTCAAATTATAGCCACCAACTATATGAGGAAGAGCATCACTCAAGTTCTTTTCCACCCAACCAAGACTTTACAGTCTCCATGTGCCTCTTCTAACTGAAGATGCCCAACCCTTTGAAGAAGATATTGGTTTGGTGACCTCATAATAATAGCCTTGTGAGCATATATAGTGTTGTGTCCTACATATCTAGAGCTACCATACATTGGCTACAACCTACATGTATGATGTTCCTTGTCTAGTATGTAAATCTGGATCATAGTGAACTGACAGTGTAGACAGTGGCAACCTACACTTCTTTTCCCAAAGAATTCAATACCCAATAATTCAAGTGTGAGTCGTATGTCCACCCACTTCATTGCTTGATTTAATATACTTGTCGATTTATTCTATTCCTCATATCATTCCAATAAAGTTAGTAACAAGATGACTAACTAGGTTACTCCCATCTTCAGATTATCCTACCCCAGGATTAACCAAATCAATCATTTCTACACACTAAAGATACACACCAATACACAACTTCCAACATAGCTATTATATACTTGTACATATACCTAATCATAAAGGGTAACAACAAGTTTCTATCAAATTCATCTATGCATATTATACAAGTAACATAAATCCAAACAAATTACTTTGCTTAAGATTCTACAACATATTTCCTAAGATAATTGCACTCAAACATATTTGAATACAAAGGAAAAGATAGAATCCTTATGCCTAGATTATAGCTTCCACACATATATTGATTCCTAATCACAATCACGTTGGCTCCACAACTTGTCCACAATCATAGAATCTCACAAGCGTTCATAGATAACAACCGTCCTACTTCCTCGCAAAACTTGAACTATCCTCTTCCTCTCACAAATGAAGAATAACGAATAAGCAATGAGAAATTTGCAAAGTAAAAAAAAAATTGTGTTTCAAGAAGAAATAGATCTCCTCTATATATACACGAATTTGAGAGACTTAATGCTATAATTAAGTTCTCAAATTCACCACCACTCTCTTCTAATGCCACCACTAAGCCTATGTGGCTCCCAATCAACTATAAAATTGACACATATAAAGTCCAGCTTAATTCCACTATAAATCACTCATAATTTACTGTCAAATTATGATTAATCATACTTATCACTTACCTAAAAAAAAAAAAGGTTTCTAGATCTAATTGACACATGCCTATCGACTAAGTCTATATTTATATTAGGTGTAACTTATAACTATATTATCATGCTATGTGATAGGGTGGGCTTACACATGTAGGTGTTTGCCCTATTTAAATGTGGTCAATGTATACTTAGTGCTTACCATGTAAAGTGCTCACCTTATGCATTTTTCTTGCGTACTTTGAACTTTGAACTCTTCTTCCTTTCTTACCATGTGTTGCTCCCATGCACATGCTAAAGAGTCTGACGGTTCACGACATCAAGAATTCCTAGCATCACGCCATGTGTTCTTTCTTACAAAGCTTAAACCTAGTATTATATCTTAGCTTTTACCATTGCTTTAGTTGTTACGCTTGTCAATAAATATCCTTGCACATGTTGTGAAGCAAGGAACCAAGCTAATTGCGTCTGTAAAGGCTATTTATTTCCAATTTGAGATAAAATTATTATGGTGAGCTTCTATTTGTCTAGATTATTTTTGGGACGCATATACTTGCCTTCAAGCTAAGATATATTTTGAGTTGGGATGCTAATATTTGTTTTAAATGTGCAGTAACATGCACTAAGCCTGCATGGTTTCACTCATCAATGAATAATGATGGTATTCTATTGATTGAAATGTTTTGGTTTGTAGGAAGTTGGGAGGGTGTGAAATGGAGCGAGTATATGAAATTGATGACAAATGGATATCAACTGAAGAAATAGAATAAATAATCAAATCAGAACATCTTACGAAGGCTGCCAAATGTTGGCATTCTTCCCATGATTCATCATTGAGAACTGATCCAAGAATATCTATAATGAGTCAACAACATGGAAAATTTCTATTAATATAATTGCTTGCACAGTCTACAAATCTGAGATCACAAATTCTAACTTTGTAGGTGAAGGTCTCCTATGAGTCACCAAAGTTGTAGACTGCTCTACAATAGCCTAAGGCCAAGTTTCAATTCATTCTCCTTAAAAGCACCGTGACTTATTTTTTTATTTTAGCCTTGTTTGAATGTCCCACATACTTGATGCCCTTTAAGCAAAAAACTCAATGCAGAGCATGTCACATGGCAGCTTGGCCTTGTTCCCAGCGAGACTGTGGCCCTTCATCTTTGTGAAAGAATGCTAGCACACCACATAGTGGCCATGTATTTTTTTGGGAAAGCCTTTATTTTAACAATGCTCATAGTAGGAATCCCTACATGTTGGTCCTGCAGAGCTTCAGAGAAAAGAAGAAAAGAAAAAAATTGACGAACTTAACCAATGTTTGACACATCCAAAGCATGAAACTTTGAGAAAAAGGGAAGATGAAGACCCCCAAAATACCCCATCAGAGTGCCATGTTTCAGCAAAGTATAAGTCTTGGATGATTCAAGGGGCAAATAAAGAACAAAAGAATGTTATAGGTTGTTCCAAGGTAGAAGAGCAATGGAATGCACTGCGTAGCTAAACCAAGGGGTGTGGATGTAATAGAAGGCATAACCCCGTGTGATTTAAAAATAAATCTCACCCAAGCAGTTGCAATAAAACCAAAGGATATTCCAAGCGACTTTCATGCTGCATGTATGAGAAGAAAATAATGAAGCAAGAATCTCCAGTGCAAAGGTAGTTGCAATGATTGCCATGATGATAATTAACATGCAACAGAGTTGACATAATTCTATTTAAGCCTGAGGGCAATTTGTAAATGTGGGTTTGACAATACAGTTCACCATGTAAAATACTTAGAAAATTAATAATTAGATTTCATTCCCAGACCTTATCATTCAAACATTCAAATTGTGCCATTAGTCACCTCTATTGTTTGTTTCATCTTAATTTGAATGCTCTGTGTCATCATTAGATGAATGTAATTACTATATGGTGATTTGAAGTTTTATGATTCTTAACATAGGTCGCAGATAATGGGATCATGTCTTGCACTCTTTCATTTTTGTAGTGTTTTATGTTTAGTTATTGTATTATGATTACTTGGTGGTGAATGATAATTTGGAGAAATCAACTTTATCGAATAACAAAGGTATACTCCTTTTCATTGAGTGTTTATAGGTGCTTCCCACAAAAGGATCTAAAAGTTATGCCTTGTGTCTGAATGATCTTGTTTATTTCATTTTCCTTCCAATTATAAAGGATCTGTGGTGTAGAGTTCTCAATTTGTAGAGGGTGGATATTTCTTGTTCTTTTATGTAAGAGGATTTAAATTGTTGTAAAAGCTTTTCTTTTTATTTTATCTTCTTTTCCTCTCCCTTTCCTTCCCTAAAACAACGAACAAAGAGTTAGCTTCTAAAATCTCAGAGGTCATTTCACATATTGCAATCAGGTCCCATATTTGTGAAACTTCCATACTGCCCCTCATTGAAGTGAAAGATTTGGAGGTCAACATATTTAATAAGACATATATCAAGTATAACCTTATTCTTTCCACCGTTTTCTTCTTTTCTCTCTTGTATGAGGATCTCTTCATATTGAGTACCATATGCATGACATTGTATTGCATCTTCTTTTCTACTTGCCTTCAAAACGATGTTAACAAATAAAATATGGGATTCATATTTTCCCATCTTCATTTATTCTATCACTTCTTCTTCAAATAAATTTACTGTCATTCTTATCTCTTATTTCAATATGATATCTTACTCATCTTCTTCTTTTTCTTAGTCAAACATAGGATTCTCAAATTCCATTATCTCAACTCTACACTTTCCACTATTTCATTATCCTCCAACACATGCATTTCTCTCCCTCTTCTTTCAATGTCACCTACAAATAAGTTAATATTTCTCACATTTAATTTTTTTTTATGGTTCATACTGACCATTTTCTCTTTCTTTCTCCATTATTTTATTTCTTTCCTTATTTTTCTTCATCTTTAACTATGTGGGATGCTCCCACATGTTTTTATTTCCACGCCCTTTTTATCATAAACTGAAACATTACATTTTCTTATCTTCCTTCTTGCTATCCTCTTTGAAAAATTTCTCTATTTCATGAGAGATATCTAGTTATTCTCTCTCTTTTGGATAACATTGTATCCTCTCTTCATCACACTTTTCATTTGCCACCTTATCACTGTCACATAATTTCTTTTCATATTTTCTCTTATCTATTTTATCTTCTTCACACTGATTAATTTTAAATTCATCTAATCTAGCTCAGAGTATTACTAGCTCTTCAAAAATAAATATTTTACACACCTTTCCACCATATTTTTCCTAAAAACAATTTTTATAGGTGTTTTCATGGCCCATCTAATCCTCTTTCTTAAGAACATCTTACTTTATTTTTTCAAATTATTTAGAGGCTCACACACCCATATATAGTTAGAAGACTCTAACTACAACAAAATATTCTCACAAACATACTTTTCAACTGCTCTTGCCTCCTTCTCTATCCTCTATAATTGCATGCCTATTCTCATACGTACAACAAATCCTCTCAGACTCAAACTCTCTATAGTCAAGCCTCTTCTCCCCTACAAAAAATCCTCTAGAGTTCAAATCCTCTATAGTTACAAAATCCTCCTCTATGCAAACTTCTAGGTCTTTTTGAGACACCTTTCTAGCTTCCAAGGTTGTACCATCTTCATCTTTCTTCAATTTCCTTTCAACACATATTCAAGCAAACAACTTCAACATACCCTAACAAAATCTTGTGCTCTAATACCGTTTGATGCAAAATAAGGATGGTTTTATTTTTTAATTAAAAAACCCTTCCTAGTAACCATAATAACTCTTAAAATTCTCTTACCTCAACATGCAAGCAAATTGAATAAATTTTATTGAATATTATATTAAAATTTCAAATCCTTCTAGAATGCAATAACTTACAGGAAATAATAAATCAATACAATGGAGACCTCTTACAAATATTTTCACAACCTTTAAAATTAAAAAAATGTCATCTATTTACAGGCACCAATTCATTCTAAAACTTGTTAGACTTGTGTGAATATTGTTGATATTATTGTCATTGATGTCAAACTAGCTATCTGGTTTGGGCCAGACAATATATGTAGCCCGGATTGGTCCGAATGTTGTATGTAGTTAGTATGTGTAGTTCTTTTATTATGGATATATGTTGTTGTTATGGATAGACGTTATGGTGCAATATGATGGAGGTAATATAATGTGGTAATCTCTGGAAGATCCTTGTTCAAGAATTTTGAGTTTTCATTGATCTCGATATCAGTTATGTGTCCTGGTATTAGCTATTTTTTTAATCATATCAATAGTATCTCTTCGAGTTTTGTGTTGCAGTATCCTTGGTATGCATGGACTCCATAGTTTGGAGATATTATGCTTAATTTTGTTATAATGAGTCAATATTCTTGGGTCTGGATGACCCTGCACCACTCCGGTAATCTCGACATATGCATTGGAAAATGATGTATGTAAAGGGAAGCGTGTAGAGATCTTGTAGAGGCCAACATGAGTGTCTTTCTAATGTGTTGGGCTTGGCCAACACACTATTTTGTATTTGTGCCCTATATATATATATATAGTAGCATGATAACATGGTATGGTATGAAGGTGTGTGTGGGAAAGAGATTAAAAAAGCTCATGAGATATGCGAAAGAGAGTTAGAAACAAAGGTAACAATGTGTGAAGTGTGAGTTGCAGACATTGAAGACATACAATATTGCATAGTGCAGTAGCCCTTCACTAGATCTGTTGTAGGATAGTTGTACAAAGATCTCTGACCAGATCTACTGTAAGAGTTTGTAAATTGTAATTTGAGTTTAATATTAGAACTAATCATATGCATTTGGAGATGCAATCCTTTTCGGTTCAATCTTTTCTGTTGTAATGAGCATTCTGGAAGTAGGTTGTTCCTTTGTATCTTTGCAGTGAGCAGTTCGACACCGAGTCTCTTTTGTAATCTGCCAATGATCCACCCAGCAGTGAGCCACCCTTTTTGTAAACACCATATAACTAGTTATATTATCCTAATAGTTAATACTCTATGTGGTTTTTCCCATTTGGGTTTTCCACATATAAAATTTGGTGTTTGTCTTGTGGTTGTGTTCTTCATGTTTATTCTCCATTTGCTATTTCATATCTGTTAAGTTTGTTTGATGAAAATTGATATCTTTGTGGAAGATTAAAGTTTGAGAAAAGTTTTTTATATCTATGAAAACATTGATTCACCCCCCCTCTCAGTATTTCAGTCCTTTAAACCTAATCAACAATTGGTATTAGAGCTTTGGTCCCTTGCTTGGAAGCTTAACTGCTTGAGGGAGATCCATGTTTGTCTTGTGGTTGTGTTCTTCATGTTTATTCTCCATTTGCTATTTCATATCAGTTAAGTTTGTTTTATGAAAATTGATATCTTTGTGGAAGATTAAAGTTTGAGAAAAGTTTTTTATATCTATGACAATATTGATTCACCCCCCCTCTCAGTATTTTGGTCCTTTAAACCTAATCAACAATTGGTATTAGAGCTTTGGTCCCTTGCTTGGAAGCTTAACCGCTTGAGGGAGATCCATGTTGGTTGAATCATGACACCTATATGCATGACCAAAGATTTTTAGATGGATAAAGAATTGAAGACAACTCTTGAAGATTTGGAAAGTGTTGAATTAGAGAATGAAGAATCAAAAGAGAATGTGAAGATAGGAAATGATGTGTGCAGAAGCTGAGAGAGAAAATCTGGAAGCTCAAACTAATGCATAAGGAGGTTAACAATCAATTGAAGCACATGAATGAGACTATTAAAGATTTGATGCATATTGAGGAAAAAGACAAGAGAGAGAAATTATTGAAGGAAACAATAAAGCAGAAGTCTGAGGAATGTGAAAATATTGAGTAGGAGGTCAAGAATATAAAGGTAGAAAATAAGATCCTTTACAGTAGTAAGCTCTTGGAAGATTTGATCAGCATGCAACAAGTTAATATGGACAAAACCGGACTTGGTTTCCAGCTCGATATGTGTTCAGATCAGAATGATAAAGAGGAAAACAAAGAAGTCAAAGCTGAAGTGGAGAAAAAGATAGAAGTTGAAAGAAAATCGTGGAATCAGAATTCTAATGCAAGAAGACCATTGGTTTGATAGCTTAATGCACAAAGGTACCCATATGTTAATGGCTATTGTTTTAAATGCAATAAATTTGGACATGAGGCAATAAACTATAGAAGCATTCCGTGTTGTAGTTGCAAGAGGTTTGGACATAAAACAAGTCTTTGTAGAAATCATGTTATGAATCAAAATTATAATTTGGTTGATGCAAATAATAAGGGTTACAACTTTCATGGATAATGTTACATTTTCAATAACTATGAACATTATGCTAATCAATGCAGAAATGGAAATGAGGAGAAATTTGCTAAGAAGAATGTGATGAAGTATGGTGAATCAAAGAAAGAGAAAATTTGGTTTGGATAAAGAAGAGTGAGAACAAGGGAAGTGAGCCTGATGTACTAAAATCTGGTGCAGGCAGCTCTTCCTCCGGTAACTAAGTACAAAACTTTGGGTCAAGGGGAGTTTGTTCTGAAAAAAAATCTTTTATCCTCTCCGTCTGAGTGGATCATGTCATTGATCCAACATGACAGTGTTTTAAGTGACATCTGGTAATCAGAGGAATATTTGATGACATCATCGACAAGACAGTTCTTGGCAGAAAAAGCCTAAGAAAGTATTTTTGGCAAGATAAGTATTGGCTTTTTGAATTCATTTCTTCATATCAGTTAATTGTGTTTGATATTATTGCGAACAGTAGCAAAGTGAGTAGTGCAAGCAATCATGGAAGGAAAATTGATCATCGGAGAATCTAGCAAGGAGGAATTCCAGATTTTGGACAAGGTGCTCCTGGATGAATTTAACCCGGAGAAAATCAGAGATGTTGAAGCTGGTATGAGTGATGTTGAGTTGCAAAGGATAAAAGGATTGGAAAGCAAAGGTTTAAATCTTTGGACAGATTTCCCTTGGTTTGATTATGCAGAAGTTATTAGGATGATCCTTAGCTGTGTGTGGGATGACAACATCATGTTGGATAAACCCTATCCAATCACGAAGGAAGTTATTTATGTGATCACCAACTTGTGCGATAGTGGAGAAGTTTTGGCAAAGAGGTCAATCTTGAACAAAGAAGTGGAAGTCCTAACCGATGTAAAGGGTGATCAACGATCTTTAATTATTAACACAATTGTCAACCATGTGGTGAGGTATGTTGCCTACGCCATCTCTTATAAAATATATTTTAGGAATAGGGAAGGTACCACCTCGACAATTGCAGTCTATATGGCACATATGTGTAAGGAAAACAAAGTGCGGAAAACACCTTCCTAATGTTAATTTCTTAGAGAAGTGAAGCAAATGAGTATTTTTTTAATTCAAATTATAGGAACTAAAATACACAATACAAGATAAAACAGAGCACCATGAAAAACTTCAACATATAAACATACACCAAATTTCATTGGGAAAACCCTTACGGGTGAAAAACCCACACACCAAAGCAATCTCTTGTATTACAATAAAATCAATTTACATAAAAGTTACATATCTTTGATCTGGTCTCTATTCAAGTAGCAACATTATAGAAGATTACATTCACAATTGGCTTTTCAATTCCGCTCACAAAATTACCAAATTGATGTCACAATCCTCTCTGCACAATGATAGAAATAATTCACACATGATCTCACTCACTAAACAACCATTTTTTTTCAGACGTTACTATATGTCTCTATCAAAATACGGTTCGATTTAGTTACCTTGTTACCAACTATCGATTTTCCTAAGATTTTCAGTAACACGTCATGTTATCTCTATCACCTCCTCTGATTCATTCTAGTTTCCACTAGTTTCCTACACATAGCTCAACATGTCACTTCACACTCGACCAAGGCTATCGACAACTATTTTCATTCATATCAATCATTGGCTTCCAACTTCATATGAGTCAGCCATGGTCCCACCTCTCCTGTCGTCATTGCAGGATGGCAGGATGAGAATATCCTTGCTCCCTTCTTAGCCCGGAACACCACCTTAAGACCGCTATTCACCATACGGGGTGGCAGGATGACACATCCCTTTGCCTTCAACCTTACCCCACACTACACTAGAGACTACTATAAAATCCCCACGGGGTGGCAGAAGAACCATTCCTTCATCTTCGCTAAGACTTTGCCAAAACTATAATGAACTCGAGCTCATCGGTATAGCACATGACTTCGATTGATAGCTTGGTCATCATAGCAAAATCCGATGTTACATCGAACCTGCTCCATGTTGTCAAGACTCTAACAAGGTCTTACCAAAAAAAGCTTATTGCTCAGACACCGTGACTTCTACGAGTTGCTGGAGTATCTTACTGAAACCAAATGTTACACCGATATCCCTGCTCCTTCAGGCGAATGAATAACACACAGGTTATCAACTTTGAAGATGATCAATAACACGAAGGTTATCAACACTAAATTTTCAATTCAAAGATCAAGTACCATCTGCTCGAGATTTCAACCAGTAAATTTGAGACACCCATTCTCAACGTTCTCCCACTTGATGAAGAACTTACTGGTATCTCCAGAACACTTAGAGATCAACAAGAATCATGGTCTCCAAGCCCCATCGAGTTAGCACACCATTTGAACTATGTTGTGTTCCCAGGTTTTGTCAATGCATCTGCAACATTCTCCAGAGTATCCACCTTTTCTAGATTAACCTTTCCATCTTCCACCATGCCACGAACAAAGTGATATTGTACATCAACATGTTTCATCCTAGCATGGAAAGGGGGATTTTTTCGCCAAACAAATGACACTATAACCATCACAACAAATAGAAATTTGTCCTGCATTAAACCCAACATCAGAACACAAACACTTAGCCAAACAATGTCTTGATAGGCACAAGTTGTTGCCATGTACTATGCCTTTGTAGTGGACAAAGCAATTACACCTTGCCACTTGCTCATCCAACTGATTGCACCACCATTCAACGTGAATGCATATCCACTGGTTGATCTTCTACTGTCAATTTCCCTTGCCCAATCAGAATCCACATATCCCTGAATGCTAATAGCCCTCAGCAATCCAACCCAGTTTCCATTGTAACACAAAGCATACCGAGAGGTACTTTTCAGGTATCTAAACACTCTCTTCACAACATCCTAGTGTGGTATTCCTAGATTTGCCATAAATTGACTTAAAACTCCCACTACTTGGGCAGTGTTTGGCCTTGTACAAACCATTGCATACATTAGGCTTTCAATTGCACTTGCATAAGGCACCTCGGCCATGTTCTCCTTCTTAGTAGAATATTTTGGACAATCTTCAACAGAAATCTTTGTTCCTTGCAACACTGAAACAACTAATTGCTTGCAATCTGACATGTTAAATCTGTCCAGGACAGTACTAATATACTTGCTCTGACTAAGCCAAAGTTTTCTATTCTTTTTATCCCTGTTGATTTCCATCCCCAGAATATACCTAGCTGCACCTACAACTTTCATTTCAAAACATGCTGACAACTGAGATTTTATGTCAGAAATCATACCTTTGTCATTCCCAATGAACAACATATCACCCACACATAGAGAAATGATAAGTAAATGATCATTTTTAGTCTTATTGTACACACAATGATCATACTTTGACCTTACAAACCCTAGAGACAACACAAAGGTGTCAAACTTTTGGTACCACATTCTAGGTGATTATTTTAAACCATTAAGATAATTTTTCAACTTGCAAACCAAGGATTCTTTATCTTTTACTACAAAATGCTCAGGCTGGGACATATAGATCTCTTCCTCCAAGTCACCATGAAGGAATGTTGTCTTCACATCCATCTACTCAATCTCAAAGTCATATGTTGCTGCTATGTGCTAGAATCTGTGGTGATCAGAATATCATCATTAAGATCAAAAGACCAACATACCAATGAGACTTTTGAGTATAAATATTTACTAACTTGAACTAGTTAACTTGCCAATATGTGTCTCATTGTTCTCTATCTCATAGGATCCCTAAAGTGAATGTTTTGCTCTCAGATCATTGAGCAAATGACTTAGGAATGACAACTCCAAGAATAAGTGATATTTTGATCTATATGCATGGATACAATCTAAGATCTATATGATATGTTCAAACTATGATATTAAGCTTAGGATGAAGATAACAATATAATAAATATCTTAAAAACTACCCTAACATGATATACTAACATGGATATTCTATGATATGAAATGCTCCTAAATGCTACAATGTTCTTCTAACAAAGAGAGGCTAAAATGCTTGATATAATGAGACTATAATGTAGATGCATAAAAATTGGATATGGAGAATGAAGAAAGTGAGCTCTATTTATAGAGGAAATAGAGCAATGGATGGTTAAGATTTAATAATCTTAACAATGGCTAGGATTGAAATTTACTCAATCCATGTTTACAATTTTCACCAATGAAATGGTGACAATTGTCAACAAGAAGTGGCTTGAGAGGAGATGCGAGAGGCATTAAATGCCTAAGAAGACATTAAGGTCACTCTAGGAGAGTGTGCTTAGGGTTAATAAGGATTAACCAGTGGATAAAGCTTTTACCCAAAGGGTAAACTCTTGTGCAAGGGTTAAATTGGATAACTAGGGTCAAAGCCATGAGTGCTTGATGAGACCCTTGGGTTAGATGAGGGTTGAGTTAGAGAGAAAGTCTCTAATCATGTGGTAAGGTTGAGTTAACCATTAATGGTTTGGGAGGCTTTGAGGGTTAACTTGTTGAGGACATAAAGCCTTAAATGCATTTCAAAGACTTTGAGGCATTTTTTAGAAGTGACCCTTGTTTGGGAATGTGCAAATGTTTAAGGGGTGGCTTATGCTAATTAGGAGGATCAGAAGAATCTAGAAGAGGGTTAATAATGCAAGTGGATTTGTTAGGAGAATGCAAGTGGAAGGTATTTTTGGATTTTAATTTTGAAATAAAGTGATTTATTCCAAAAAGTGGATGACAACTTGCCCAATTTAAATAAGATTTTGATTTATTTAAAATGGAAGGGGATTTTTAATTAAATGTGAGTTTAATTAAAAGGGGAAGGGGATCTAATTAAATAAATCAATTTATTTAATTAAAAGCTAGAAAGTGATTATATGAATTTAATTAAATAAATTGAATAGTTTATTTAACCAAATAGATGAAAGTGGGGAAATTAATTAAATATAATTTAATTAATAGAGGAATGTGGTTTAAATAAATATTAAATATTTATTTAAGTAGGTGGTCAGATTTATACGTCTACATTTTGCCCCTCTTTCAAGTGACGTGTGTGCACATGTTGATTCAAAGAAAATCGCTTGATATGTTGCAAAAATTTGGTCGATATGGTGTCACTTGTCAAAATGTTTGATATGATGCCCCAGATACGGATTTGATAAATGATATTGATGATGCCCCCTCAGGAGATGAATTAAGGGTGTGTTTGATAGAGTTGTAAAAAGTTTCAAAATTTTGACCGTTTGATTTTGTTTTGAGATGATAATGTTGACGATGTTTGAATTTTTGATTCATCTCCTGAAAAAAATGATGTTGATAAGGTTAATAAATGAAAAGAAGTGGAAAAAAAACATGCCCCACTTATTAACCCTACTTATTACCCTTTTAAAAAGGTAAGAAGTGATTTTGAAAATTAATTTTACACTTGTCTTCTTGTGATTTGGACATTTGGAGCTTTGACAACGATGTCGATTCCCTACCATACTCATCGTTTTGATCACGTCAGGCGATACGGGAGATCCGCCGCATATGGCCCACCAATAAGTGACTTGAATCCCTATCTTTTTGTACGATTTGTGCAAATTTTTTGCACGTTTGTTATGTTTTAGGATCAAATTTTCATGTTTTAATGCGTAGGCATAGTTCATTAGCGCATACGCAACGTAGAATAGCGCATTGAAACCCTAGGTCAAAACATTAGCACATGAAAATGGTAGACTAGTGCTTAGGTTTAGATTAGCGCATACGAAAAACATACTAGCGCATACGATTGGACAGTTAGCGCATAGGTCAATCAGGGTAGAGCATTAAAGGTCTATTTTAGCGCATATAATGTGAGTGTTAGCACATTCACCATGAGTTTTAGCGCATTGAATGTCTGATTTAGCGCGTGAGATGCAAAAGTATGAAAAGTTTATTTTTTGAGATGATTTTTGATTTGGAATGATTGAGATAGGTTGTGATCGATGTAGGTATCTCATTTTGATGTCGATATGGGTCTGATGCAGTTGTTTTTATCTGATATGGGTCTTTGGATCAATTTTTTGGCTCGGATATGGTGCACTGATATGGGTCACGATATGGGTTGTTGTTTTGATAGGAGGAACAATAGGAAGCACTGATATGGGGCACTAATATGGTTCATTGTTTTGTTTCACTTATATGGGTTACCGATACGTTGCTCCGATATGTTTCGTCAATATGTTGTGCTGATATGGGATACTGATATGTTGCTCTGATATGTTTTGTTGATATGGGATACTGATATGTTGCTTGGATATGGATTTTGTGATCAAGTTTCTTGATATGTCGATCTGATATGGAATTCTTTGATATGTTATTTTGAGTTGTTATTGATAGGACACTTTCTGATATGGATATGATGTACTGATATGTTTCTAATTTTGTCGACATGATTTCCGAGATATGATGTTGATTTGATTCCTGATATGAATTCCAATATGATTTTGATTTGATTCTTGCTATGATGCTCTTGATATGATTCACTGATATGTTTCTGATTGATCTAGATATGATGTTCGTGATATGATATTTGCAATTTGAGTTATTGAGTTGATATGTTTTGATAGAATTAATCGGATCAATAACTGATGGTGGGTATGTTATGATTTGCAGGTGGAACTTGGTGTGTTGCAGTCTCGGGAGAGATTGCCGAAGCCATGGGGACTAATCCTGCAATTGACATAGGTAGATAGATATATCATTGAGAGATGTGGATTATCATCTCTTTTGGACATGCCCTGGTATACCATTAATTGGGGTTTGTTGACAACTCTAGCAGAGAGGTAGCATAGCGACAACAACACCTTCCATCTGGCGACAGGGGAGATGATGATGATGCTTGAGGATTGCTACCGGATCCTGTGGATTCCCGTAGTGGGAGAGTTGCTACCCTATGAGCAGATTGAGGAGGGTGGCACAGAGGCTTTGCAACATTTTTTTCAGGATGACCACATCAGTGGTTATGAGATCCCATGGCAGGAGTTTTTGGATCTAGATTATGCTCCTCAGCCATCAGTACTAGTAGGTTTTATTGGCAGTTTCTTATATCTCAATCGTAGGTCAAAGGGACTCAATATGGGATGGGTTTTGGTGCTGGAGGACATGGTTACACAGGGTCATAGGTTTGTGTGGGGGTCATGCATGTTGGCCCACTTATGGGTATACAGGGGTAGTTGTCCAGTGTAAGCTGGGCAAACTAGAGCACTGGCACAGGGCGCTAGATGATATAGAAATGGTCATTTGGAGGTCGTATATGGACTATGAGGTATGGGCTAGAGATGCCCTATGTATATTCTCGATATCTGATTGGGCAGGCACCCTTTATTATTGAGAGGTTTTTGCACAGTCGTGTCCACATGCAGTATGGACGACAACATGGGATACCACAAGGAGCCTATTTATACGTGCATCGACAGCAGGATGTATCCGAGTGGGGGTCAACTATTGATAGTGTTGCAATGGTGGCCCAGTACATGAATTTAGCGAGCCAGATTTGGGATTACGGATCTGGAGTAGTAGATATCAGGATGGTTGAGGAGTTATTAGTCTACTTTATTGCACATGCAGTGGCCCATTTATATGATACTTCAAATCCATTGTCGACGTTTGATGATGATGAGGAGGTGCGACTGTAAAGGTGAGGAGGTAAGAGGCGAAGAGAAGAGGATGAGGGAGATGATGATGATGAGGGGGATGATGGGGGTGATGGTGGTGGTAGAGGTGGTGGTCTTATGCTTGGTGTAGGTGGAGGTGCAGGGAGAGGTGCGGTGGGAGGTAGACGACCCACATAGAGGAGGAGATCAGATGTTCTTCCTCCACCAGCTCCATGGACAGGGACAGGTGCAACATGTACTTCCTCGCAAGTACCTATCCAGATTAGGGTGCCTTCCCATAAGAAGGATGCACAAATTAAGGCCCTTCAGATCTCTATGCAGCAGTTGTAGGCACAGGTTTTGGCACAACATAGACAGATTGCCCAGCTGCAGACGAAGAGAGATACAACTGGTGAGCAATAGGGATGAGAATAGGCCCTTGCGGATAGGTTAGATAGAGAAGCCACGAGTGCCCCTCTTAGGGACACACTCAGGGAGATACAATATTCGACCAAGGAGGCTGAGTAATATCAGTGTTTATATGAGGATCTGGTCCCTCGAGAGCAGAGAGAACCTAGTTACGTTGTAGTTGCTTCCACCCAATCTAGACGTAGTCATTTTAGGACAGAGAGAAAAGGTGTTACAGGACCAACACGACGTGATCCATCTAGTGGGGATCTAAGAGCAGGGACATCCGTCGCAAGATCTTTTGCCTCGGGGGATAGTCATACCCGATAGGCTCATTTTTGTGATAGCGAAACCTTCAACTGGTTCAAGATCAATAACTGGAGGTTATGCATTTGTTGGTTCAAGGGTCCATTCACCGGTTCTGACTCTACCTTTGTCCCTCTATTGTTGTACTCATAGACATGATATTCAGTTGTATATTTGACCTTGTTTTGAGATTATATGATATATGATAGTGATTTCCTTTGGTCCACATGTGATGTTCTATGATGGTTATTGATATTTATATATAGATGTGATGATGTTATGATTCTTATGGTGATCTTATGAGAATGATTCTATGATGATGATTTTTTAAATGTATTTAGCACATGGATAAATGTTTGTTTCTTGATGACATTTTGGATATACATGTTTTGATGATGCGATGATGTATGAATGTTATTGATATGATAATGATTATTTATATGTTTTTAAGGTGATATATGTGGTCCTAAAAAAAATGTTGACATGATGATGATTGATGTTTTCATGTATTAATATGATGATTATATGCAATACATATGATGTGATGATAATAAATGTATGAATGCAACTAAATGCACTAATGATTATTTTAATTGCATTGTTGTCATTCCTATTAGCCACTTGTTTGTGCTCTTTTGTCATCATTGAGCTATTTAAATGTTGGAAGTTAATACAAACATCAATGGTATAATTGAACCATGATGACCCGAGTATAACTTACATGAGTTTTGATATTGCAAAATGACACAAGCGTCAAGGTATAATTGAATGAAGACGACCTAAGTGTTGTTTGCATAAAACAAACACGAATTAACCATTTTTATGTGCAAAATGGGATGTCTTCAATGATATGTTTCCAATCATGTCTCGAGATAAATTTGCATCATATGAATGATCGCCTCACAGATAGAAATCCAAAGAAAATATCAGATTCCTTCGTTGCTTCTCTATCTCAGTGCATCCTTGAGTCGCTCAGGAGATCGAATAGTTCAAAAATCAAGATACAAACAATCAAAACTTCATGCTAAATGTAAACAAATCATGATTCAGAATAGATCATCCATCTTGTTTCGTTTTGTGTGGAGTCTGACAATGATTTAGATTTCTAGTCTAACAGTTAGTTTTGACATTTGTCTCCTTGGTATGCTGTGATCTCTATTTACGATGTTTTGTCTGTTTGATGAAAACTAAAGCGAAATGCCCCTATTGAGATCAAGATTTTTCCCCCCAGCTATGGACACTTTTTTGATATGGATATATACATTGATTACCAAGCCATGGTGAGAGATTTATACGGATAACTGTCAAGGACAATGACTATGCCAAGTATGTCCAAGACTATGCTATGTATGTACAAAATTTGTGATGGCCATAGGCTTAGTGCCAAAAGATATGATATGAGTACATACAGATGGAAGAGTTGATCTGTCACAAATAGCGCCTGTTGCCAGGTTTTCACTACTTGTTTTTATTGCACTTTTTGATTTGTTTTTTATTTTTTTGTATTTTTTTGATTTGTCTCTTTTTTTCCTTTTTTTTTGTGTCACAAGGTGTCTGTTTACCATGTTTTCACCCTAGTGATGATTTTTTGATTATTTTTTTTTTTTTTTGCTTTTTTACTTGATCTGTGCACTGGACGACTCAAGTGTAGAAAATTTATTTAGATGGATGTTGTTGGTTGGATCATCAAGCATGTCCCCTTCTGAAGTTGATAACTAATATGTCCCTGATCCATAAGCTGATATGATGACAAAGGGTCCCAACCAGTTAGGTTCAAATTTCCCTTTCTTTTCCCAATCTTGTTAATTTTTGGGATTTTCTTTTAGGACTAGGTCACCAATTTTGAATGCCCTTAGTATGACTTTGTGATTATAGCTTTGACACGTGTTGTTGATATGCCTTGAGATGATGAAAGGCACGCTGTCGGTGCTCATCTAATAGTTTCATCTCTTGCAGTCTGTTTACCCGATACTTCTCATTTGGAATGAGGCCTTTTAGTGATACCCTGAGCAACGGAATTTCTACCTCAATAGGGAGGATAACCTCTGATGCATACACCAATGAGTATGGTGTAGCTCATGTGGGTGTGCAGATACTTGTTCTTTATGCCCAAAGTGCAGGATTAAGCTGGACATGCCAATCTTTTCCAACATCATTCACTGTCTTCTTGAGGATTTTTAGGATTGTTTTGTTTGAGGCCTCCACTTGGCCATTCCCTTGTGGATAATATGGTGTGGAGAAATGACTCTAGATATGGAATCATTTGCATAGTTCTTGCACAACTTGATTCTTGAAAGGTCTTCCATTATCTGTGATAATGGGACTAGGAATGCCACACCGACAAATGAGACAATTCAGGATAAAAGAGGATATTTTCTTGCTAGTAATAGTACTCAATGGGACGATGTCTATCCATTTTGTAAAATATTCAGTGGTCGTGATGATAAACTTATGTCCATTTGATGAGGAAAGATGAATCTTGCCCACTAGGTTGAGTCCCCATTGACAGAAAGGCCATGATGTTGTGAATGGTTGCAACTCCTGGGCTGGTGCATGTATAAGATTGCCATGAATTTGGCATTTTGGACATTTTCTGGCAAACTAATATGATTCTTTCTCCATGGTTGGCCAATAATAACCCATCCTTAAAATTTTCTTGGCGAGAGTAGGACCACTTGAATGTGTGCCACAAATACCTTCGTGAAGTTCTCGCAAGGCAGTTTCATATTCGTTACGACCAAGACACCAAAGAAGAGTACCATCAAGACCTCGACGGTAAAGTGTGTCAGCGGTAAGGGTATAACGGGCTGCTTGACGAATAAAATTGCATTTCTAGTTATGAGATAGGTCTATTGGAAGGACAATGTCTTTTAAGTAGGTGTAGATCTTTCCATAGAGGGGTGAGTCGGAACCGACTATGTAACATATAACTTGGGATTCAAATAATTTTTCATAGGTAGGGGAAAACAATTGTTCCACCAGGAACTCATAATGATTCTATTTGTTTGGTATTTGTAGGAGGGAGGCAATGGTTGCGGTGGCATCTGCAGCTTTGCTATTCACCCTTGGAATCTGCTCAAATTTGATGTCCAAAAAATATTTCTTGATGTCATCCACCATGCATTTGTAGGGCATCAACTTGTCATCCTTTGTTTGATAGTCATCATTAACCTTATTAATGACCAATTGGGAGTCTCCAAAGACTTTTAATTATGTGATCTTCCATTCTACAACCATCTTGATGCCATTAACTAGGGCTTCGTACTCAACAATGTTATTTGTACAAGGAAACATTAATTTGTAAGATTTAGGGATAGTGTTTCCTTTTGGAGTAATAAAGAGAACATCGACACCCGATCCATGTTGCGTGTATGATCCATCAAAATAAAAGATCCATGGTTTTGTCGATATTGTGAGAATATGTGTGTAGTCACATAAATCTGTCCACTTAATTAAATGAATATTTACTATTTATTTGATTATTTAACCCTCAGTTATCAGTTAATTAAATTATTATTTAATTAATTCATCCTCAACATCTTCTCCTATTAATTAAATAAATTATTCAATTTATTTAAATTAATTCATTAAACCACACTCTAAATCAATTAAATGAATAAAACATATTTATTTAATTTAACCCCCTTTCCTCTTTTAAATAAATAATAAAACATTTATTTAAACCCCTAAACTACCCCCCACTTGCATTCTCCTACAAATGCAAGTTGCACCTATTTAGTTGGATTAAAAAGAAATCACTTTCTCTTTTGGATTAAAAATCAACCTCACTTTTCATTTGGGTTATAAAAAAATCTATCAAATTTTCAATTTGGAGCTTTAAAAAGAACCTCATTTTGCAAGTTAAAAAGAACCACAAACTCAATCAAACAAATTTGTTTTTCTTGCAAGTTAGGAACAATCTTTCATTTTGGGCTTAAAACAAACAAACAAATTTCATTTTCTTGCAAAGTTTAAAAATCACAATCAATTTTCATTTTTGCAAGTTAAAAAGAACCAACAACTTGTCAAGTTTTGTTTCCAAAATCAATTTCCTTTAAGAAAAAACGTGCTTCAATTTGGTTGACCAGGATTTTTCATTTTCCTAGTTAAACAACATATTTCTTTGAAGGATTAAAAATAACACCATGTTTGTTGGAACAACATCTCCAAATAGCATTTAAATCACATTGCAATAATCTAGTTAAAAAGAACAAGTGTTTTCAGTGTTTGGCACACTTGTGCAAAAATTTGTAGAGTGGTCCTACTTCTAACACACACCATCCTCTCCCTTGGCTTTCGTGGTCTTAGGTGGAAGAGTAAAGTGTTGGTAACACTCAAAATTTTATCTTTTTAAGAGAGGTCTGCCAAGAGACACATCACTCTTGGAAACAACCTCACGCGGTAAATCCTTCGAGCCACTATAGAAACCAGGTGTGAGCGAACGTTGTAGCCTTGGGTATAGTTGTTCCTACAGTGTAACTTGCCGAAAGGACATATGGGCCCCACCACAAGTTACAAGGCTCTTAAGTGAGTCACTGCAGAATGAACTTATGTCCAAAAACATCAAACATTACTAGACACCTTTTATCATAGAAACCCACCCATTCTATTGATTGAGAATATTTGTGAAAATTTTAGTGCAAGAGCATAGATGGTTTTGCTCCCAAGATACTCACCATACATATTTCCTTGAGTAGAAACAAGGCTTTTTGAAAGGCTACTTGTAGCTTGATAAAAGTGGTGACTCCCCCATCATAGGGATCATCTATCTATTATGCTCGCGCAAGACTTATTATATCACATCCTTACTTGCCACGATGGGATTCATAAAAAGTTGAAGAACTATCAAGATGTGGGCTGAAATTATTGCAATTGGCCATTTGACCTTAGGGATAAAGTGTATTTGAAGTATTTTAATTTTGTGTCAGACCAATAACAATCTAAGCTGACTTCAGGCTTTTGGAAAAATCATAAAAAAACATTTGAAAAGGGTTCAAAAAGTTCAAAGATTGGGTTGATTTAGATCCACACCTATTTGTGCCTTCTGAGGCAAAATTATTGTGCTTGTGTGCTTGCTCTGTTTTCTTGTCAAAAAAATTCAAAACAAATTCAAACCGAGTATTCATCCAATACAATTTTCCATCAAATATTTGACCAACAAACAAACATCAAACAAAAGTGCAACAAGATATCAAATTATATGACCATCATTCAAATCTTGAGAAAAAGGAGTCTTCATCAAAAGACTACATTGAAAAAGAGACCATTGAGTACAAAAGATCTTATCAAAAGAAGGAAGTTTTTCTATATCAATAGACAATTTTTTCTCTCACACAGAGCCTTCTTGCATCATATGCATTTATATCTTCAAGGCAAATCCAACGAATTCGACAAAGAGTCTTTGAAAAATAGAGTATTTACTCAGTACAGAGCCTTAAGTTATGACAAAAACAAAGGGGGCAAGATCAACCCTGCTTTCTTTCCAAAAATATGTATCACCTATAACGTAGCTCGAGAAGAACCACCAACTCCTGAGAGAGAAGAGGAAGAAGAAGTCCCCTTTGTGACAGAAAGTTTTTTATTGAGTTTCATATTCCACTTTCACCTTCATACATCACAAAAACCATTCAACTCTCAAAACACAAAAAGGTCTTTTCCTAAGTTCTTTTTACATATTTCTTACCAACAAATCACTTTTTAGAGTGTCTCTACATCTAGGATCAATCATCCTAAGAGGCATTTCTACGCAGGTTAAAACTAGTTTATGAGTGCATCCTCTCATTGCTAGGTAGCTTGATTTGTAACACATCTCAAACCTTGCTATACCTTATCACAATTAAATTGTTGAAAACACAAGAGCAATTCACAAAGAACTTTGTTAAACATCCAACCTTCAATGTTAGAGATCCATCTTCTAAATATTTCACAAAACACTTATCTCTCATCAAAACATTTCATCACCATCCCTCATAAATCACAAAAACCTCAAAACTTTCAAACAAAATGGTTCACACCAGATCAAAAACTAGACAACTAGAGATTGAAGAGGAGGAAGAAAACCTCAATGATTTCCATGAGGCCATTGGAGGAGGTACAAATGATGAAGATCCTAGCACTCCAACTCCTGAAGCTATAGAAAGAGCACAACACAATCCCAGGTTCAATAGACTTTTTGATGAAATCCTTAGAAACAACGTAGATGCTCATTTTCTGAGACTTGCTCAAGAGGGTGCTAAACTACCCTCTAATTTTGATACCACACAAATACGGCAGACATTAGAACAAGATAGCCATAAAAATGGTGGAAGAGGTAGAGATTAATTATGATATGACCTTTGTAGACACCTAAAAATGGTCAACGCTTGCGGAGTCATACTTTAACATTTGCGCATTGCCTCATTTTAGGTTTTTGCATCACATTAACATTTCTCCTATGTCACGCACTTGGTTTTTATCATTTGCGAGCATCGAGTCATTCTTCTACATTCTTCATCTATCTCGCTTTTGAAATAGGTCTTGTCGATAGCAATCTTCAGTCATGATTTTGGTTGATCTTTGTCCTTGTCAATCTTGTCATATTGCGATCAATTCGTCATCGATCCTTGTCCTTTTTCAATCATGTCAATTTGGTCAATTTTTGTCAACCAATTTCAATTAAATCTTTTATCAACACTGTTCATTTATCAATTCAAAATCATGATCGAATCGATATCAACTATCCTTTGTCAAGACCTAATTGTCATTCTCGCATTTCTAATTCATCTTCCAAGGTTTTATGATTTATTCATTTAATCTTGTTTGTCATTTCTTCCTCTAGGATTAATAAATTATTTATTTATCCTAAGTCTTCTTGTCACAATTAAATGTTCATTTAATTGGCTAATTATTCCTCTTTTGTGAATTAATTAATAAATGACAAATTATTAATTAATTTACCTAATTTTCTAATTTTCCATCATTTCATCAATTTCTAATTTCCTAATTTCTTAATT
Source organism: Cryptomeria japonica (assembly GCF_030272615.1). Taxonomy (NCBI): domain Eukaryota; kingdom Viridiplantae; phylum Streptophyta; class Pinopsida; order Cupressales; family Cupressaceae; genus Cryptomeria; species Cryptomeria japonica. The sequence continues at coordinate 693,905,401 of NC_081407.1, forward strand.
CTTAATTTCAATTTCCTCCTATTTCTTTCCTAAATTTATGGCAATGACATAGCAATTTGTCATAGAACTTGTCATGACATAGAAATTTGTCATAGAACTTGTCTTGACATAGAAATTTGTCATAGAATCTGTCATAAAATTGTCATAAGCCTCTTTGCATAGCAACATGTCATAACTTTGCTATTATTGATTTGAATTTCTATTCGAATCATTGTCATGCTAATTTGTCCATTTCTCCAATTTCTCTATAAATTGGATAATTTTCTTCAATCAATCCCTTCGAATCCTTGATCCTTCTAATCCCGAGTCCGAATTTCTATCAAACTACCGAACCTTCGTTTCTAGTACTCTTGAGCCTTTTTGCTTTCAATTGTGTGAGCACTTGTAGGTGAGATCCACAAACCCATTGAAGAGGAAAGAACAACAATGGAGCCGCATGGAAGGAGTATTCAATCTTACATCTGGTTTGCATAATATTTCATCTTTGAATGCTTTGTTTCCATACCTCTATTGAGTGTGCTTAGAATTAGGTTTATTTCAATGAGTATTCTTATGATTGAGCTATCATGTTTAATGTTTTGATCTACTTATCTTGTTTTGATGATTCCTAATTTTTACGCTACAACCTTAATCAAGGAAATCCCCCACCTCCTCCTACAAGAATAGACATGTTTAGACAACAAGTCGAGAATCTCGCTCAACAACTCAATAGTGGTGTGAAGACTACCTGGTTTTCACTTAACGATATTTGTCCCTATCCTTTTGATAGGAACATTCATATGCCACCTTTTCCATGAGGGTTTGAAACACCTAAGTTTGAAAAGTATAGGGGCAAAGGAGACCCTAGAGATCATGTCCGAGAATTTCACTCAACTTGTTTAGAGGTGGCTTATGAGGACACCTATCTAATGCGCCTTTTTCCTCAGAGTTTGGGGGACACAACCACACAATGGTTTTCTCAATTACTAGGTGGAATTAGAACATTCGAGGAACTAGTCCAAAAGTTCATCGCTCATTATTCACATAACATAGAATGAGATGTTACCATGGAATATCTATGCAACACCAAACAAAAACTAGGGGAGTTGTTCCTAGCTTTCCTAAAACGGTGGAGGCAACTGTCTAGCAGACGTTCTCTTCATTTACCTGAGCAAGAACTAATGGAAATATTCATTTCCAACTTAAATGATGAGATGGAATTCCATTTAGACATGAAGGGTACTCAATGTTTTGAGGATATTATCACTCAAGGATTAAAATGTGAAGGAGCCCTTATATAAAATGGACTTATCAAAATCTACAATGAACCAAAAGATGGCCCTCGCCCACATTTTAATAGTGATAAAACCAATTTCTGGAATAAGAACAAGAACATAGTCAATGACGGGGTAGTAGATGCAAGGACCGTAAACATTGTACAACCTGTGGTCAAGTTTGTAGGGCAAAATCCCCCTCCTAAAAACAACACCATTACTCATACACAAAATCAAGGTCGCAATGCGGCACAAGAGGAACCAAGATAACGACAACAAAACTATAAACCAAAATGCACATACACACCCTTAGGGGAACCCATCAAAACAATATTGCGGTAATTGGTCTCTTCCAATCTTGTAACCTTACCAAAAATGTCTAACTATGAACCTCAGGTCAAACCTCCATGGTGGAGAGATAATGAACATTGTGAATTCCACCAAGGGAAAGGACATAATACGAGCAATTGCCATCGACTGAAAGATCTTGTTCAAGATCTTATTGACAGAGGAGAAATTGAAATAGAAGGACATGACCCTAAAACATCAAATGACGATCATCTAATGTTCAAGAATCCGTTTCCATCACATGATCAAAGGGGTCCTTCCACCTCAAGGCGAAACACAGATACTACAAATTGTACACAAGCTACCTATAATTATATTGTAAATCACCTCTATGATGCTGATGAACAAGTTGCAACCCTCACCATCAAAGATACAAATCCTGCATGCAATGTTGTTAGGCGTCGTAGAAAAATTACCATTCGAGCGACACCACAAGGGACAACACCCCTGCCCAAGCAATATAATCTTGTGGAACAATTGGATAAAATGCCCACACTCATATCCATATTAGAGCTTTTGCGCTTATCTCCTTCACACAAAACAATCTTGGATCAAGCTCTCCAAGAAGCGTCAGTCGCTGCCAACCTTAACATAGATCAATTTCAAGCCATGGTTGGCAGTCTCAGGTCATTGCCATGCCTCACTTTTTTTGAAAGTGACAACGCTTCATTCCAAAAACCACAAATGCATCCCTTCACATTGAAGGATTTGTAAACCAACACAAAATCAAGTGAGTCTTGATTCACAATGGAGCCGACCTAAATATATACACCTTGCAGTTGGTCACAACATTGAGATATACGGTCGAATTAGTGGAACCCAACAAAAAGATAACCATTAAGGTTTATGATGATGCAAAGCATTCTTCCAAAGGATCTGTTGTATTACCTATCAGAGTGGGCCTAGTGGTAAAGAATATTATCTGCCAAGTTCTGGACCTTCCTCTGCCATATAATCTCTTGTTAGGAAGACCTTGGATACACGCCATGCAAGCTGTTCCATCTACCTATCATTAGTGTATCAAGTTTCCCCATAATGGTGTAGAAATCACAATCCTTGGAAATGCAAATCCATTTGCATATTGTAACAATATTAACCATCAGCCAGAGATCACCGTTCCTAACAACAGAGAATGGTGTAGGAGCACCTAGCTTCATTTCATCACAGGTTTGATAGCAAGTTTGATTTTTATTAGTCTTGAGTTGGAAAGTTTGTCTAAGATTTTTTTGAGTTGTTCTAGGTTGTTTGGATGAGTTTTGAACTCATTGTATGGTCTTGTTTCCTATTTTCATCTTTTTGCTCAAAGTTGCCAGTTTGGAGTTGCCTGGCAAAATGATGGAAAAAGTGAGTTTTCAATGTGTTTTTGTTTTGAAAGTTTTTAGACATGCTTTGTGCTTGGTTTTTAGGTGTGAGTAGTGTTCTTAGGTGATTGGGAGTCTTTTAGATCAACCTTGCATCATCTAGGCATTAAAAGTTGTCATTTTAGACATGAAAATGTCAATTTTGAGTGCTCTTGGACATGTACCTGTCCATACAGGAGGATAACTGACTTGTAGAGGTATTTATTCTCTTGTTTGAACCATTGTAAGGGTTGATCATTTGGAGATATCAAGCATTTTGAAAGTTTGCACTAATTTTACCTTGTTTTTCTTTATGTTTTGACTCCATGTGAGCAGCAGTCTGTACACCTGTTGTACATGGCCATACTGTTTTTGCATTTCCATGTTCTCTTATGCTTCCTAAAGCTTTTCCCTTTGGTGGCATCAAATTTCATTAAGCTTTGAGTTTTGTGCAAAATTATTTGGTTTTGATAGTTTCACTGCCTTGTCAAGGAAATTGGCAAGGATGCTTGACCAACTTGGCTTCTTGAAGCCCTAAATGTTCATGGCTTCCCAAGAACCAGTTGGTCAACTTGTAAGATATGTATATACATGTTTTTATTTCCAAAATGTAGTTGCAAGAAGTTTTGTGGCCATGGAGCCCTAGGCAAGTGTGCCATTTGGCTAGGGTCTTTGAAGAAGTTTGATGCTTTGCTCTTCTATAGCAAATGCATACATCAGATGGATAGACTTGTTTTGATTTTTAAGGTTGTATGTAAAGGAAAAGAGGCTTTCTAAGCCATGATAAGGATGTTTTCATTTTCAGTTTGTGAAAATGGTGTAAAAAAATAGCGAGTCACTATTTTGATGTTGATTTCCATACAATTGCTTACTCTCCACCATATATTGGAGTTTGTAAAGCCTTGTGCCTCCTTCTATTTGCTTGCAAAAAAGAACAAGGAGTGGTCTTTTACCTTTTCCATGGTTTTTGAGATTGCCAAGATCAATTAATGATCCTTGAGGCAAAGTTGTAACGCCCAGCTGGCTGTCACAGTCAATTATGATTGATTTTTGCATTTTTGGTTGATTTGTTTTTGCAATCTTCCTCTTCCAAATAGAAGGTATGAAGGACAACAAACATCCAAAGATAGAGCATTGATAAAAATCACCAATCAGACCTTTGAAAAAGAGTTTGACAGTGGTAAATGTAGGGTAAAGTGGAAAAAAAATAGTGAAAGAGGCAAAGTGCAGTGATAACTAGTTTGACAGTGAATGACTCAATGTTTTGTAATTGCCTAATCCATTTTTGTGTAGGGATAATGTGGTTCTTTCTTGTCACTAATGATAGACATGTTTACATGCTTTATAATGTAATTGGTTCTCATGCAAATGATGTGTTTGTAGAAAGCAAGAATGGAAAAGTTGTCAATGTTGCACACTCCCTATGAGCATCTTTTTTAAAATCTTGTTCTCTAACCTTTGAAGGTGTAAAACTGCTTTATTTTGGCCTAAATAGTATGTGGCATGGTATAACCAAGTTTTTATGGTGCACATTGAAGGTTTCTATCTTGTAAGTTGTTTCTTGCCTCCAAAACCCTTGCAAACCCTTCTTTTTGCACCCTTTTTTGGGACAGTCATGGAGGAGGCCTAATGGGCCCCAAGACTTAGAAAATCCTCAAGAACTTCCAAAAGGGTATCCGAATATTAGGTTCTTTTTGTCTGGAAGTCCATCGTTGGAGCAGGGTGCGCACAAAACCCAAAAAAGAGGGCTAATTCCTTGTAGCCCGTTTTAGGCCTAAAATATGTCCTTTTGTCAAATCGGGTACACAAAGGAAGGGTGTAAAGAATAAACCCCATCAAATCTAGTTGAAAAAAGTTGAACTTGCATGCATTCAACATATTTGGTGAGATAGACTCCATAACTCAGTTGTAGCACTTGAGAAGGATTACTATGCTCCAAACCATAGAAAACCAAAGACACCCAAGGAGGTAAAACTTGACACAAACTTGTAATTCATCAAAAGGAGACTTTGTGCAGTCAAAGAATAGATCAGGGATAGAAGAAATGAATCCCAATTGAGAGAGTAAGGAGTTAGACCACAAAGCCGAAAACAATGGAGTTGAAGCCCTTGAGCAACCAGGGAGTGTTTGACTTAGGGAGGTGGATCAAGGAGAGTTGTTAGGTTTCCTAAAAGCTTTTTGCACTCTGATTTTGATGACTACACTTTGAAACTAGCAAAGAACCTATCACTTAGTTAAAAAAAAAAAACAAGCTAATTGGGCAACCCCCTTGTCCTACCTCCCTATCAGAGAAGCTATCCTGTCCACATCATATGTTAGTCCAACCTGTCTTTCTGGTTCAATCACCCCTATACCAAAGCAAGAGAAGTTGAAAATAAAAATGGCTGAGGAAGGTCCTGGGGAATATAATCTAAGCCAACTCTTTTGTGTTGGGCAATTACCCACTTCCCCTAGAAGTTATGGCAAGCCTCAAAAGTTACTTCAACCACCACTGACCAAGCCGACATGCACTTTGGCACAGTTCATCCCTGGTAAAAGTCAGGAAGAGGAAACCAGAGATGAGGACCTAGTAGAATGGATCTACAAAGACCCTATCACCACAGAAATCCCAAAGGTTACGCTTCCTACTGATAAATATGGAAAAAGGCCTCACCATTATGCAAAGAATGGGCTATGATGGTCAAAGTGTTTTGGGACATTGCAAACAAGGACAACACGAGCCCTTGCAGCCTGAGTTGAAACCCAAAGATAACATTGGATTAGGTTTTCAAAAGAAATCTCTTCCTAAACTCATATTCAAAGGTAAGCCCAGCTATCCTATGTATCAAATAGTTACTCTAAGGAGGCCCTCCTTGATTATCTCTGCGACACCAAAAAACCCCACTATACCAACAACACTGATCATCAAATCAGCAGTATCAATCACACCAATAGTACCAACAACACCGATGATCCCAGCAGCAACACCCACAACAATAATAATCCCATCAGTAACAACAATCATACCAATTGTATCCACAACACCAATACTCCCAGCAGTAGTGACATCAACAAAACCGATACTCCCAGCAGTTGTACCAACCACACTTACCAAACTAAGAATAGCAGCAGTGGAACCAACAACATCAACAACTCCTATAATCCTCTCAGGAGCACCAACAATCCCACCTATAAAAGTGCATACACCCATGACAAATACACTCTTCAATACGAAAGACATCCCAGACTGGTACAGTAATCAAATGTTAGAGAGTGATTCAGAGACTAACTCACATGAGTGGTAATTTGATACACTAAATCTAAATACTTTAGATGAGGAAGACACATCGCCTCCCTTGCCTCGTAAGGATATCCTAGTTTACGGGGAGGCATGGATTAAAACCTTTTGGGTTCGTGAGCAAGAAGCACCTTTCACAGGCCCTACATCAAATCTGACACTAGAACCTAACAAGGAAAGTACCATTGATGAACTTCACTCATCTATATTAACCCTCACTGATGCCTCCTCTGAACTTAACTTAATCGATGAGGTCTTGCCTATCATCCATCTCGAACTCATTGATTGGAACCATCCAAATCCCCCCTGTCTTGATCACTTCCAAAAGGATGAGGCACTCATCGACTTTTTAGAAATATGAGATAACATACTAGGTGGGGATCATAAAGATGGATTTGCCATCAAACTTAATAGTGCATCATACTTTGGGGCAGATGCCAAACCTTTCAGCTGCAAAAAAATCACAAGAAAACATGGATCCTCTAGTGAAAACCACACAGTGGCACTTGTTGATCCCAAAAAAGTAAAAATAAAGAGCGTATCCAAAGGTGAAAACCTCTCTGAGGCACCTAAGGATGAAAGGTTTGATATCCTCCCCTATAGTACAAATTAGGAGAGATCGACGATCCTAATCAAAGAAACAAAAGAATTCAATGTGGGGACCCCTGAGACTCCTCACCAAATAAATTTGGCATCTCTACTAACTCTTGAGGAACAACCAAAATTTGTGGAATTCTTCGAGAAGAGTCAAATCAATTTCACATGGTCTTATGCAGACATGCCTGGCTTAGATCTTGATTTAGTCATGTATCACCTCACCATGGCAGAAGGAGCTAAACTGGTAAAACAAAATCTCAGAAAGATGCACCCACAGATTGTTGTGCTCATCAAGGTAGAACTAAAAAATCTCTTAGATGTTGGTTTTATCCGATCAATCGATTATGCTGTTTAGATCTCCAACATTGTACTTGTCGGCAAGCCTAATGGGGGCATCCATATCTGTACAGACTTTAGAGAATTGAACAAGGCATGCCCTAAGGATGACTTCCCCTTACCAAACATCGACATGATCGTTGATCTCATTGCGGGTCATGCAATGCTTTCTCTTATGGATGGCTTTTCAGGGTACAACCAGATAGAGATTGCTCCAGAAGAGCAACATAAAACTCCTTCCACATGCCCATGGGGAACCTACTATTGGAATGTGATGCTATTTGGTCTGAAAAAATGTAGGGGCAACCTATCAAAGAGCTATGACTACCATCTTTTGTGACCTGATGCACACTATAATGGAAGATTATTTCGATGATTTACTAGCTAAATCATTAACAAGAGAAGGTCATCTAGAAATACTGGGTCAAATCTTTGACAGATTAGAGCAATATCATGTCTGTCTTAATCCAAAGAAATGTGTCTTTGGAGTAACCTTATGGAAGTGCCTAGGATACATTGTCTCAAGCAAAGGCATTGAAGTAGATCCATCGAAAGTCAAAGCAATTATGGACATGCCATCCCCCAAGAACATCAATCAGTTAAGGACACTACAAGGGTAGCTACAATCAATTCAGAGATTCATTATGCAATTGGCTAATAAGTGTCATCCCTTCACGCATCTATTACATAAGAATATCCGCTTTCAATGGGATACAAAGTGCCAACAAGCATTCCAAATTCTTAAAGACTACCTGATGAATACACCCTTGCTGATACCACCAGATCCAAGTAGACTTCTATTTCTATATATTTCAGCTACAAATACAACATTAGGAGTACTGTTGGCACAACACAATGTAGAAGGAAAAGAATGTGCTGTATACTATATCTCTCGCACATTGGTAGGCTACGAACTCAATTACACACCTATTGAGTGAGCTTGCCTAGCAGTTATCTTGGCAGCCACCAAACTGAGGCACTACATGCTGACACACAAGGTAAAACTCATTGCTAGAATTGATCCACTTAAGTACCTACTCAGCAAGGCAGCATTGACAGGCCGCTGGGCCAAATGGGTTATGATTATGAGTGAATTTGACACTGAGTACATGGACTGAAAGGCTATCAAGGGGCAAGTTATTATAGATCAGTTGGCCGATGTACCCCTCGCAGGTGACCATCCTCTTGTTTCCAATTTTCCAGATGAAGAGATCTTCATGATCACAACTGCACAACCATGGAAGCTCTATTTTGATGGCTCATATACTAGACATGGCTCGGGGGCAAGTATTCTTTTTATCACACCTCAAGGTGACATCATCCCAAAGTCATACAGGCTCACTTTCCCATATTCTATTTAAGCTATCAAGTACTTGGTTGGTTTGTTATTTATTTATTCATACCAAGTTCCTACGCTACTTTGGGATATCCACAAGTGATTAGAGTAGTCAGGATGGCTCTTGCTATATTTTTCTTTGTTTGTTGTCTGCAGATTGTTCCAATGAAGTTCTGGGGTATGTACTAGTGGTGTTTACATGGGAAGTTCACTAAGCTACGTGATCTTATGCAAAACCTAGTCATAGATCGCCATGGCTTACTGACTACAATGTATACCTCGACCATTTGTGCATGAAACAGAATGGAGGGTCACTTTCTTTTCCTTGTCTTAAATGCTTGCTTACAGGTGAAATGCTCAAACTTGGTTCCTGCTACCTCAGCCAAGAATGATAATACCATGCTCGATAAGGAAAATAAAGCACTATGAATACTCTATGGAATGTCATTTCATCTCATTTGTATATATTGCGTTCCGTTGCATATCATCCATCCATTTGCTCATTCATTATTCATACCAATTGTTTACATGCAAGTAATGCAAGCTTATATGAGAAAGCACCTAATATAGTTTGTCTTGCGTACAACATCATGATGAAGTTCTCTGATACATCATCTCACATTTGCCTTCCACATCTGCAAAAACTCACCAACTTGCATTCATATATCATTATGATATTGCATTATCCTTTTAATTGCATTAAGGTGCAGTTATTCTTTATCCCGTAGTTGCATTTATTTGCATAGTCATTTCACTTTCATTTATCACTTATTTATGTTTTGAATCATTTTAAGTCATTTTAGATTCATTTTTATACATCTCACAAAACATCACATCATTTAGATACATTTATTTAAGTGCATTCATACATAAACATTTGTATCCACATTTGTTTATCCATTTTTAATTGCATTCATTTAGAATCATAACATAAACATTTGTATCCACATTTATTTATCTATTTTTTAAGTGCATTCATTTAGAATCATAACATAAACATTTGTAGCCACATTTGTTTATCTATTTTTAAGTGCATTCATTTAGATTCATCCATACATAGTTGTATCAATATTTGTTTACCCGTTTAAAATGCATTCATTTAGGACCATCTATAAATATTTGCATAAACATTTGATTCATTTATATTCATCTTAAACAACATACATCATTTACTAATATCATCATATCATCAACATAAACAAGTATTATCTATCCCATAATCATCATCATTCACTCATCATTACACATACATAATCATCATTGCATCACATTCATAAGCATTCAACAAAGCATCATACATCTACCAACTTGCATCCACATGTTATCACCACATCCATAGCATGCATATAGAACTTATATCATAATCATGAACATATAGAAAGAACATCACCCATAGCCTAAATCTAAGCATCAATCATAATCATCATCCTGCATAAAACCATACATATCATCATATATATTCATATCATATCAACATATGGTATATCCTCATATATCATCTCACAAAAGCATACATGTATCAGAGTAGAATGATGTCAAAATATACAGGCTATCGAGAGCCATCTTGAGTACAGTCCGAAATAACAAAGTAACCAGTACATAAACAACTCTCAAATGACACTTTGGCTAGATGCTGCACCACCACCACTCCCTGCTCCACCACTACCCCCTGCTCCACCCACACTATCTCGTCGTGGAGGACTCATAACACCCCAACTACTATGTATCCTCTGTGACCACTCTGATCTCGCCCTCTGCATCTGAGAGTAGCTCATAGCTCGATGGCTAACCGACACAACCTGGTCATAAAACCCTTGCTAGTAGTCAATCTCTCCCCCTGCCCGTTGCATCGCACTCAATACTACCTCCGTTGGACCCTGTGCCTGTGCTCCCTCCAAAACCCAAACTCTATCTTGTAGTTGGATCACCCTCTCAACCGCATCATCCCGCTCTCGCCTCACTAATGTCAACTCTGACTCCCGTGAAAACAGCTGAACGTCCCTAGATGTAATCTCTGCATCCCTATCCTCTAGTTGTGCCTTGGCTGCTATAAGTCGAGTCTGCAAAAATACTATCATGTGATCCTGTAGGTCTCCCCCTCCTCCACCTATGGTTCCCTCTCCCATCTCCATAGGATCCTCTCCTCCACCTGTGGCTCCCTCTCCCATCTCCCTAGCCTCCACTCCTTCACCAACATCCCCCCATCATGCTCTAGCAACACCTTGTATCAAAGGACCCTGTGACAGTCGCAACGACTACCCACCTCTACCTCTCCACTCTAATCGACCCCCTCCACCTCCTCCACCTCCAAATCCACCTCCACCCCCAAATCCCCACCCTCACCACCTCCCTCTCCTCTTGCTCCACCATAACCTCCCCCACCACCTCCCTCTCCCCCATCTCCTCCTCCTTCACTAGAACCACCTCCTCCTCCTCCTCTATCGCTGACTCCTCTCATCCTCAAAAGATGGTATCGGCTCAGCGAAATATGAAATGTGTGGAATCAGATGCGCGGTATGATACTGTGTGTACTCCTTCGTCACCCCTACATCCACAATCTCTGGCCTCATCTACCATGGTCTAGCCTATAAGGTCTGGAACTTAGCCCGAACTTGATCATATGGTAACATTGGTGCCCACTAAAATCTCTCTCATAAAGCCTGTGCATACTCACCTGACCCCCTCAACAATCCCTGCCTCCGTCCAAACTATCTCATCACCCTCCTTGGCACCTATCTCTCTACAAGGTAGGATGTGAGGCCAATCAAAAACTGTCATAAATACATATGGAAGGGCCTCTGCATCATCATCCCAGGGCTCAGACTTGATATATGGCCTCCATATCACTATATCTAAATCATCTAAAGCCTAACGTCAAAACTCTAACTTCCCCAGGTGGGGATGGCTCATCATCCCTCTATACATGCATACGTAGGGCTGGTCTATCACCCTGAATCTCAAGAAGACTGGCCGAGTGACTGGCAGGCGCTCCCACACCCAGACATGTAGCATTGTGATCCCTACTCCTAGTGATCTCACCTCTGATAGTTCTGATACTTAATGTAAGTACAAATCCAATAGCCAACAAGATGAGAGCGGGGGGGTGAATCATACGAACTTAATCTTCCATAAAAACATCAGATTCAACCTCGGTAACATATACTTCAGTAATATAATCAAAACTGCTAAACATGCAAACTCAAAAGCATATAAACATCATAAACCTCATAACACCAGATTTAACGTGAAAACCCAAATAGGGAAAAACCATTATGGGATTTCGAACCCACTAAGAAATATACTCTTCTAGAGTATGCTCGGTTAAAAGCAAATCCTGTTAAAGATTACAAACACATTGCTAGATGTGACCCAGTTAAGGGATTTCCCTCAGATCTGTTAGGATCTTCACCTTGTTAGAAGTGACCTTGTTAAAGGATTTCAAACACTCAATCAAAATGTCACCTTGCTAGAGGGTTTTACAAATAAGACTATTAAGTCCACTCGGTTAAGAGATTTTCTGTCACTTTCAAAAAATAATAGTAATAAAATTCTATCTACAACTTCACATCTAAAATGCTAAAGCAGATTCTTATTTGCTCAATACAATCTAGACATAGAACTAATCTTGTCAATTTGCTGGGCTTCTATACTCTGTTATTTAAACAGGTCTTCAAGCTTATGTGCTCGGTAATCACTATGTAGCATCCCTATGCATACATTTGCCCGCATACATTGTTTATCAATAGTTCCGTATTTATAAACAATTCGCCAACCGCTTAATCTCCTTGATCACATTTCCCATGATCAATCATAGCCATCAGATCTTCAAACTTTGACCAGGTTCAATGTATCATTTGATCTGAAAATTTTTTACCCTGCCTTGGAACTTGCATACATTTCTTGGAACTTGTGCTAGGGTATTGCGGTTCAATCTGAGCTGTAGATCTTCATGCCAATTTTCCTTTTCCATAGATTCATTAACAAACTTCATGCACGACATACCAATCATTTAATTAGTTCCAGCTCATCAGCTTCCTTCATTAAATAACGCATGTAACCATTTAATGTATTCTGTTACAGCTCAGTTACAACTCGGTAACAACTCGGTAAATACTAAACTTCACTCGGTAGACATTTTGCCTTCATTAACCGATAGCGATAACCTTAGGGTTTATCGACTAGGTTCTTTGCTCGGTAACATATTATAGTATTTTTTTACAATTTACAACATATGTATGATGTTAAAACAATCTAAACATCATGATCTCATCATTGTCTGACTCGGTAATAGTTGCCCATTGAATACCTTATTCATCCCCTTATTCATCATATTCTTTCTGTGTCTTTTACCGACATCTTTATACTCATTAAATCATACTTCTCAAGATATGGCAACATCATACTGAATTAGAAAATCAATTTATTGACATCAATGACAAAATAATAATATCAAGATAGTAAACATCCTTAATCAGTTATATCCATAATCATCAACAACCTTCTCAATATCCTTATTGAAATGCCAACAATCTCCCATTGTCTGTTATAATGCCAAATGCCAACAATCTCCCCCTTTGGCATTGATGGCAAAACCAAATGATTTGACCTTAAAAGGATTCAGATTGCTGTGATTCTGAAATGTTGAAATGCTTTCTTGCTGTCAACAGACTTCTCCTATTTTCTTCAGTCTTCTCCCCTTTTTTCAATCTTTAGTTTCAGTCTTTTTAATCAGTCTTCTCCCCCTTTGACAACAATGCCAAAAAGTAAAGAACTAAAACATAATTTCTTCCTGTAGGAAGTGATTTCCTGCTGTTGTGTATCAACTGAGTCTCAGTCAGAGCATTTTGTCTTCAATTCCTGTTCCCTGTATTGTATCCTGCATTATTTCCTGTACACCTTTAGAAAACATCCTAAAGTGTGTAAATCAGCATCAACTCTTAAAAGATATTCAATAGAGTCATTGAATTGATGCTTTCACCGAACTTGGTCAGTGAGTAGAAGATAGGGGTAGGACCCCTAACTTCTTAGATATTCGAAAGTGTCCCTTGGTAGTGGCTTGGTGAAGATATCTGCTATTTGTTCCTTTGTGCTAACATATTCCAACACCACTTTCTTCTCTTGAGCTTCTTCTCTAAGATAATGATATTTGATAGAGATGTGCTTTGTCTTAGAGTGCATAACAGGATTCTTTGAAATGTTAATGGCACTAGTATTGTCACAGAATACAGTTACTGGCTCGGTAACTTTCTCATTTATACCTTCCAACAGTTGTTTGATCCATGCAATGTTGGTACAATTCAATGCTGCAACAACGTATTCAGCTTCTGTTGTTGACTGTGAAACACATCCTTGTTTCTTGCTAAGCCTACTCACTAGTCTTTCTCCTAAAAAGAAAGCTCCTCCACTTGTGCTTTTTCTATCATCAATGTTGCCTGCCCAATCAGAATTAGTATAAACTTTTAAATCAAAATCATTTCCTTTTTGATATACTAAGCCATAATCCTCTATGCCTTTCAAGTATCTAAAAATTCTTTTGATTGCTGTCATGTGTGTTTCCTTAGGATCTGCAGAGAATCTTGCAACTATACCTACTGCATGTGCTATGTCTGGTTTGTTGTGAACAACATATTGTAGCTTTCCAATCATGGATCGGTAAAGTGTCTCATCAACAGATGTAAATTCATCATTCTTTGATAGTTTACAGTTGGTAGTCATAGGAGTACTTACTGGTTTTGAATCCTCCATTCCAAATTTCTTCAAGATTTCCTTTATGTACTTGGATTGAGTAATGAAAATCTCATTTTTCATTTGCAGTATCTGTAAACCTATAAAATACTTTATCTCATCGATTAATGACATCTCAAATTATTTGCTCATTTCATTTCCAAAGTTCTTACAAAGAGAGTCATTTCCACAAAATATAATATCATCAACAAATATGGCTAAGATCAGTTTTCCATTTTCATCATTCTTCATGTACATATTGCTATTCTCACTTGTCCTTATAAAACCAATCTTAATCAAATAAGAGTGCAATCTTTCATACCATGCTCTAGGTGCTTGTTTCAGACCATATAATGCTTTGTTCAATTTACATACCTGATCTTTATTATTGTCTTCAACAAATCCTTCAGGTTGTTCAATAAAAATTTCTTCTTCTAATATACCATTCAGAAATGCAGATTTGACATCCATTTGATATACCTTGAATTTTTTGAAAGCAACATATGCCAACAATGTTCTTACTCCTTCAAGTCTAGCCACGGGTGCAAAAGTTTCACCATAATCAATTCCTTCTTCTTGAGCATAACCTTTGCAAACTAGTCTTGCTTTATTTCGAATGACCTCTCCTTTTTCATTTAGCTTGTTTCTAAAAATCCACTTTGTATCGGTTACATTTTTGTCCTTTGGTCTTGGGATTAGTGTCCATGTGTCATTCTTCTTGATTTGATCAATCTCTTCTATCATAGCATTTATCCAATCTTCACTGTTAAATGCCTCTTTCACTATTCTCGGTTCAAATTCAGATATCAGACATGTGTTCTGTCTCAGTTTGTTCCTTGTCATCACTGGATCATCCTTATCTCCTATAATCTGACTTGGTGCATGATGTCTTCTGACATACTTGGCTAATATAGGCTCAGTAGGCTCTTTATGATCTTCTTCATCACTCGGTAACTGGATATTCTCTTCATTTTCTTCAACAGTTTTCTCGGTAGGACTTGTCGGTTGAACATAGACAAATTCATCATAATCTTCTGGTTCTTTGGAATTTCCTTCATCATTTCTTTCTGCAAATTCATCAATTTTCACATTTGCACTTTCTACTATTTTGTTAGATGATTTGATCAGACATTTAAATGCTTTGCTTCTAGAAGAATAACCTAGAAATGTTCCTTCTTCACTTTTCTGATCAAACTTTCCATTTCTATCATCTCTGTGTACATAGCATTTACTTCCAAAGATTTTAAAATAACTTACATTAGGTTTCTTGTCATACCAGATTTCATATGGTGTCTTCAAAGTACCTTTCTTCAGTTGTACTCGGTTCAGGGTGTAAACTGTTGTGCTTATTGCTTCTCTCCAAAATATTTGTGGCACTTTCTTTTCAATCATCAAGGTTCTAGCATAATCCACAATAGATCTGTTTCTTCTCTCAGCTATTCCATTCTTCTATGGAGTTCTTGGTGTAGAGACTTGTCTTTTAATACCATGATCATTGCAGAATAAGTCGAACTCATCAGATGTGAACTCTCCTCCTCTATCTGATCTAAGACATTTCAGTTGTCTTCCTGTTTCATTTTCAACTCTTGCCTTGTACCATTTAAACATTTGAAAAGCTTTTGAATTTTCTTTTAAAAACATAACTGACATCATCTTTGAATAGTCATCCACAAATAATATGAAATATTTATCACCATAATAACTTTGAACTTTCATAGGACCACAAAGATCAGTGTGCACAAGATCTAAAATTTCCTTAGAAGTGTAAGACTTACTTGTAAAGCTTGATCTTGTCATCTTACCCATCTGGCATCCTCGACACATAGCATTCTCAGGCTTTTCAAGACTCGGTAGACCTTTTACTCGATGCTTCTTACTTATTTTGATCATATTATCAAAATTTACATGACAAAACCTTTTATGCCATAACCAGGTATCATCTATCTTTGCATACAAACACTTGTTCCGAGTTGAGTCAAGGTGAAATGTGTTACCTTTCGTTTGTATCCCGGTAGCAACTAACTTTCCATTCTTGTCATGAACTTTGACAATTCCCTTCTGAAATTCTATTCGGTAACCTTTATTGTTTAGTTGTGCTACACTCAACAAATTGTATTTCAAACCTTTAACCCAATAAACATCATTGTATCTTGCATTGTCAAGAAGTGTTATAGATCCTTTACCTTTCACCGGACATGGTGCATCATTACCAAATCTTACATAGCCTCCATCATAATCTTCTAACATAACAAACTTGTGTTTATCTCCTGTCATATGATGTGAACATCCACTATCTATGATCCAAGAATCATTAGTATTTATGTGAGATATTAGGGCTTTTTCTTCATACCTTTCTTCATCTGATCCATCTTTGATAGCCACATAAACTACTTCCTCTGTATCAGTTTCATCTGATTTATCATAATTGGATTCCTCATCAGCTATTAAGCATGTCTTTCTATCTCTTCTTCTGAAGTCTCGGTGTCCTCTGTAATGGTTTTCTTTCTGTCTGTCATCTCGATAATCTCTCTTTTTAGTAGAATATTTGTTAGGATAGTTAGAAGCCATATGTCCTATCTTATCACAATTGAAACATTTCAAAGGTAGTTTTCCTTTATACTTACCTTTGCCTCTCGGTAACCTTCTAGCTATTAGTGCTTCAAACTCTTCCTGCTTTCTGATTTCCTCATACAGTTTGTGTACTTCTTCCATGTTCTTACGAAATCTTTCAATTTCTCCACTGTGATCTCCTTCAGAGTACTTATACTTTCTTTCATTGTAATCATTAGATTCATCAAGATAAAAAGGAATAAATGCAGATTCAACTTTATTTACCAAAGATCCACTTTTATCAAAGTTTAACTCAAATGCATGTAGCTTACCAATAATAGCATCTAAAGAAACTGACATATTAGGTACATACCTCAATTCATTGATTGCAGAGACTTTGATTGCATAAGCCGGTAGAAGGGTTCTTAACAACTTACTTGTTATATCCTTTTCTTCAATAGTTCCACCCGCTCCTTTGATTTGATTGACAATCTCCTTTAGTCTTGTACTGTACTGAGTTATGTTTTCACCTTCATTCATCCTCATAGATTCAAGTTGTCCTCTTAGACTATCTACTTTTGCTCTTTGAACATGTTCATCTCCTCCATATACTGATATGAGCTTATCCCACATAGCCTTTGCATCATTGCAGCCTTCTAGATCATTAAACTTTGAGTCGGTCAATGCAGATGTTATTTCAATCATTTCTTGGATATGTTCTTGCTTTGCCTTTATCTCTTCCATTGTCAATGGATAGGTGCTCGGTGTGGTGAAATCATTCTCCAAATAATATACAACATATTCTCCAACTCCTGATAGGTGCATCTTCATCCTTTTCTGCCATGTAGAGAAACTTGACTTGTTCAGCTTCGGTGCATCCCTCTTATACATCTTTGGATCTTTGCCTCAAGTACCTTTAAATTTTTCTTCCGGAGTCCAAAGCTCTGATACCAATTGATAGTTCTGATACTTAATGCAAGTACATATCCAATAGCCAACAAGATGAGAGGGGGGGGGGGTGAATCATACAAACTTAATCTTCCATAAAAACATCAGATTCAACCTCAGTAACATATACTTCAGTAATATAATCAAAACTGCTAAACATGCAAACTCAAAAGCATATAAACATCATAAACCTCATAACACCAGATTTAATGTGGAAACCCAAATAAGGCAAAACCACTGTGGGATTTCGGACCCACTAAGAAATATACTCTTCTAGAGTATGCTCAGTTAAAAGCAAATCCTGTTAAAGATTACAAACACATTGCTAGATGTGACCCAGTTAAGGGATTTCCCTCAGATCTGTTAGGATCTTCACCTTGTTAGAAGTGACCTTGTTAAAGGATTTCAAACACTCAATCAAAATGTCACCTTGCTAGAGGGTTTTACAAATAAGACTGTTAAGTCCACTCGGTTAAGAGATTTTCTGTCACTTTCACAAAATAACAGTAATAAAAATCTATCTGCAACTTCACATCTAAAATGCTAAAGCAGATTCTTATTTGCTCAATACAATCTAGGCATAGAACTAATCTTGTCCATCTGCTAAGAGTCTATACTCTATTATTCAAACGGGTCTTCAAGCTTCGGTGCTCAGTAATCACTATGTAGCATCCCTGTGCATACATTTGCCTGCATACATTGTTTATCAATAGTTCCGTATTTATAAACAATTCGCCAACCGCTTAATCTCCTTGATCACATTTCCCATGATTAATCATAGCCATCAGATCTTCAGACTTTGACCAGATTCAATGTATCCTTCGATCTGAAAATGTTTTACCCTGCCTTGGAACTTGCATACATTTCTTGGAACTTGTGCTAGGGTATTGCGGTTCAATTTGAGCTGTAAATCTTCATGCCGATTTTCCTCTAGTTGGTGATCTGCTATAAGCACAGACATGATGATCACTTCTCACTCCTTCACCAAAAGTCACTATCAGAGCTCCAAACTGCCAAGGAGATAGATGCAAATGAGCCCATTTTTACCCCTTTCCCCCCATATATACCCTCCAGCCCTCACCCTAATTCACCCCGCTCACCGCCGTGGTCCTTGTGAACTTCCAACACCTCCAATTTCTCCGTTTTATTCCCGTTTTCTCCCATTCTTTCACCATTATTGCTAATTTCTTCTATTCTACCTCCTCTCCATTTCTTGTTCTTTTTCGAGAGATTGCCCGATTTTTTTAAAAATTTTCGATCCATCTCTCGAGGAGGCATACCACTCACTAAATTAACAAGTATGAGGCATATTTCTTCACACCTATTTTTCTTTCTTTGAAACAATGCGATAACCGCACCGTCTCAAAGAGGGATAATGTAGCCACATAAATTTGTCCACTTAATTAAATGAATATTTACTATTTATTTGATTATTTAACCCTTAGTCATCAATTAATTAATTCATCCTCAACTTCTTCTCCTATGAATAAAAGATATTTATTTAATTTAACTCCCTTTCCTCTTTTAAATAAATAATAAAATATTTATTTAAATCCCTAAACTACCCCCCCACTTTCATTCTCTCACAAATGCAAGTTGCACCTATTTAGTTGAAATAAATGAATTTTATTTTAATTAAAATCCTATTTTCCCTCACCCACCAAACCCACTTGCATCCTAAACCCATTCTAGATTCTTCTAAACCATTCTTAATTAGCCTAAACCTATCCCCTAATTATTGTCACATCCCTAAGCAACTTGAAGTCACTTCTCGAAGCCTCCAAAGTCTTTGAAAAGCATTAAATGCTTTATGTCTCCAACAAGTTAACCCCTAAAGTCTTCCAAACCATTAATGGTTCTTACATGACCATTTATGGTTAATTCCACTTGCCCACATGGTTAGAGGTTTTTTCTCTAACTCAACCTCCATTTAACTCATGGGTCTCTTCAAGCATTCATTGCTTTGACCATGGTTATCCACACTAACTCTTGCACAAGAGTTTATCCCTTAGATAAAGGCATTATTCATTGGATAATGGCTTTATTCATTCAAGTAAAGCCTAACCTTACCTCTCAAGTTAACCTTAATGTCATTTCAAGCATTTAATGCTTCTTCCCTCTCCTCTCAAGCCATCTCATGATGACACTTATCATCTTGGGATTGGGTTGAAAGCCCTCACATGGATCATAAACCTTTCAATCCTGGCCCTTGTTGAGATTACTCCATCTCAACCATCCATTTCTCTATTTTTCCTATAAATAGAGCCCATTCCTTCATAATCCAGATCCAAAAATCTTGTATTCATCTAATTTATAGTGAAATTTAAGAGAGCATTTTTAGAGCAAATCATAATATAATTTACATTGTTATTTTTAAAATCAATAGAGCTTAATTAGGTGCTTTCTCATATTTAGCTTGCATTTGCATCTTTTAATCATTTTCATAATCTTGAACCTCCATAAGACTTCCATAGTAGTGCAAAAAGTTGCTGAGAGCTACACTCATGTGGAACTTGGAGAGGAGAGGAACAAGGGAGGAGTAGCTATGAACATATTGGCTAGCATTTGGAAGAGTGTAGTGTATCTCTTTGGTCTTTGTATGCTTTTCATTGCATGTTTGATATCTCTCTTGATATGCTTTCTTAGGATCGTATTTCATTTATGATACTAACACTAACTTTTTACTGTGCTTGTCTTGTGTTTGTGTTTCCTAACATCCTTTTTGCAGAGCACCAATATGTATCTGGAAATTCCACATGGATTGGATGACTATCTTGTAGGGGTGCTTTTGCTAGCTGATCTTCTATAGCTTGACCTTTGATAGCCTTTCTATCTGTGTAGTGAATGTCAAATTCACTTAGAATCATGACCCATTTAGCTAACCTTCCTATGAGAGTGACTTTGCTAAGTAGATATTTTAAGGGATCAATATTTGCTACCAATTTGATTGTGTGGGCTAGCATGTAGTGGAGATAATTTTGAGAAGAAAACACCACTACCAAACAAGCCTTTTCAATGAATGTGTAGCTAAGCTCATACCCATTCAATGTCTTGCTAATGTAGTATATTGCCCTTTCTTTGCCTGTTAGATCTTCTTGTGCTAGTAATGCCCCTAGTGATACTTTTGTTGCTGATATGTAGAGAATAAGTGGCTTTCGGCTATTGGTGGTACCAAGATCGGTGGATTCATCAAATATTGCTTGAGTTGATGGAATGATTCTGCACATTGATCTTCCCATCTGAAAGGGTCATTCTTATGGAGTAGATGCGTGAATGAAAGATACTTGTCGGCTAGTTGAGAAATGAATCTTCTTATGGATTGTAGTCATCCTTGCAGAGATCTCAATTGGCTGATATTTTGAGGAGGTGGCATCTCCATGATCACTTGTACCTTTGCGAGGTCCACCTCGATTCCTTTTTCCGAGACTATGTATCCCAAAAGTTTACCTGATGTTACACCGAAGACACACTTATGAGGATTGAGTCGTACATTGAATTGCTCCAACCTTTGAAATATTTTATCTAGAATTTCCAGTTGTCCTTCTCCTGTGAATGATTTAGCTAATAAGTCATCTACATAGTATTCCATGAATGTGTGCATCATGTCATGAAATATTGTGGTCATTGCTCTTTGATAGGTCGCTCCTGCATTCTTCATGCCAAAAGGCATGACATTCTAGCAATAAGTACCCCATGGACAAGTAAATGTTGTTTTATCTTGGTCCTCTAGTGCTATTTTGATTTGATTGTAGCCAGAGAAACCATCCATGAGGGATAACATAGCATGTCCTACTATTGGATCTACAATTGTGTCGACGATGGGTAAAGGAAAATCATCCTTCAGACAAGCCTTGTTGAGATCCTTGAAGTCTGTACAAATCCTAATGCTCTTATCTAGTTTAGAGACTGGCACAATGTTAGAGATCCATTTCGCATAATCTATGGGTCAGATGAATCCTACATCAAGTAACTTCTTCAACTCTTCTTTAACCAATATGGCGACATGTGGATTCATCTTTCTCAGTTTCTATTTAACAGGTTTAGCTCCAGAGGCTATAGATAAGTGATGCATGATTAGATCTGGATCTACCCCTAGCATATCTGCATAAGACCAAGAAAAAATGATTTTATTTTCCTTGAAGAATCTGATGAAATTGGGTCATTCTTGTTCTGTTAGTGATTCTAGCAGGTGTATGATTTGTGCTATTGCTTCAGTGTCGATATTGATTGATTGAGTTGGTTCAATCAAAATTGGTGATCTCTACTGATAATGCTCAGGAAGAGTGTCAAGTCTCTCATCTTTAGGCACCTCAAAGAGGTTTTCACCATCAGATATGTCCTTTTTTTTTAATTTTTCATGATCTAATACTACCATTAAATAGTTTTCACCATTAGATCAATTTTTTATTTTTATTTTGCGACTAAGAGACTTTGCACTCTCTTGATTGAGAACTTTGTTATGAGTGTCACTGGTAGAACATGTTTCTGGGTTTACAAAAAAAAGTAATTGGACAATAGTTTCATCATCTAGGAAGATAGGTATGGTAAGTTGTTCAGGTTGTTCCCAGTCTATGAGTTCAGGATGGATTAATGGTAAGGGATCGTTTGGTGGGTTAAGGTCCACAATAGTGAGATTCATGATAGATACGTTGTCAAAATTTGCATCATTTAAGCCAAAGTCTATGATGATACCCTCTTCATAATCTATTTCACTCAAAACCTGATCGTCCTCACTAGAAAAATTGATATGTTGTGATCCAACTTCAACTAATCTAGCCCCTGAATTTTGTCCCTCATAGGGTATGGGTGTATATGTGTGGATTGTATCTACCTCAATGTCCTGAGTGACATCAGAGAATGTATCCCATTCATATTCTTTTAAGTCTATCTCAGAATCACTTTCCAAGGCTATACCACTGTATCTGACAGGAATATTGTAAGGCGAGAAGAGTTCGCTGATAATGGATACAAGTTATGTGGCTTGTGTTGATTTAGGTTCTATACTTTCTTGCACTCTTTGGATTTGTTCATAAACAGTCTCCCTCCTTTGAATGGCAGGCTCATCTTGTGGTGGTTCAGATTCATCTTCTCTGTGCATTCTAATTGTTCCTTTTGTGAATGATTGTGTCTTGGCTTGATCAGGTTCTATCATTGCTTGCACATGATGCATCTATTTATAAGAATCTTCCTCTCTTTGAATAGAAAGTTCTTATTGTTACCTTTCATATTCTTCATCTTTTTATTCTTTGCTGATCTTTGCAGCTGCTTGATGTAGCACTTCTTGCCATGATTCCTCTTGGTATGTGACCTATCTTTTCCATTGGGGGTTTTGATGATGATCTTGTTTTTGTATCAGTTGAGTATGTTGATCATACCCAAGTCCGGATTTATCTTTGGTAAGTTGTGAATGGGGTTGAATTGGTTCTGTGATGTCTTCTTGATGCTTGCCAATCAGACCTTTTCCTTGATACCCCATCCATTGCATGATTTTAATTCCCTTGCCATACTATTCTGTGGGAATACTGATGTTAATAGCTGTTGCTCTTATTTATTCTTCATCTTTGTAGAGCCAATTCAAAACATCTTTGTCTTCTGTTTCATCTGCTAGTGTTCTTGCTTGAATGAACATACCGTCAAACTTTTTGATAGGTTGTGAAGATTTATGTTTGGAAGTTGATGGTTTTCCATGAGACCTTGGTGAAATTAGCAACTTTGATAGACATAAGGATTCAAACGAGTATTCTCCCATGCCTTGGTCTTTTAACTTCATACCTCTTTCAAAATATATGGATAGAGTTTTGAGTTGATCCTTGTTGTTTTCTGATGTGGAAGTGGGAACTTCCCTGTTATGGGGTACGCGAATATTCTGGACTTCTTTAAGATTATTGTAGTATTGGAAAGGATTAGTGTCTGCTGTGATAGTAACTTCTCATTCATCATATGGAAATTTCAGGCACTGATGATATATGGATGACACCGCTTGCATTTCATGTATCCAAGGTCGACCCAAAAGTATGTTGTAAGACAAGTCTATGTCCAAGACTTGACATAGAGTATCTTTCTGGACTGGCCCTACTTGAATGGGTAATACCATGAGCCCTTTTGATGATATTTTCTCATCATCATATGCCTTGATTGTTATCTTTTTCTTAGGATCAATGGCCATTTATGAGAAACCCAATGCACATATAAGTTTTAGAGTGCAAATATTTAGACTAGCTCCTCCATCTATTAGTACTCTTTTCACTCGATGTTTGTAGACTAGGACTACGATATGGGGTGGAGTGTTATGTGGATGATTAAGAGAGACATCATCATGCTCTGAAAATGATAAATTGTGAGGCACAGTTAAATATCCCACCATGGCTTGTAATCCGTCAACATCCAGGTTATTTGGAATTGTAGTATCCACTAGAGCTTTTTCCAGAATATCCTTGTGTGCAGATGAGATCTTGAGAAGTTCTAATGGATATGTGAGCGGGTGTCTTCTTTAATTGGTCCACCAAGTTGTATTGAGTGTTTGGAGATGTTGTTGCTTTAGATGTGCTCCCCTTCAAGATATATTTTTGTGCGTGTAGTTACATTGACAGGGACATGTCCTTGTTTGTTTTTTATGCTAATGACATTAATCTGATTGTTAGATGTCGATATGTGATTGATAGCATTGTTGTATACATGATTGATATGAGCTCCTTTGTTGTTAGAGGATGATGATGCACCTTTGTCATAATTTGGAAGTGGATTCTTAAAGGCTTCATGATCATCATTGGTCTTATGACCATCTACCGTTATGTCACCACTATCGATCAAATCCATGTCCTTTGTTTCTATGATATTCATAATAATGTGCATCATTCCACCATGGTGGTTTGATTTGAGGCTCAAAATCCCTCGTGTTTGGCATTGTGATGAGTTTATTTGCCAACAGTTCTCAAAATGTGGATTCAAGGGTTTGTCCTAAAGGTGCGAACTTTCGTGGATATGGTGCTGGTTTTGGATTGATATTGTTATTCCCTTGGTTGATGTTTCCTTGTTTCTGGATTGTTGGTTCTTTGATTTTTATTACTTTGAGGATTGGTTGGTGGAGTAGCACCAAATAGGTTTAACATAGGTTGTTTTGGTTAACGTTGTCCACCACACCATCATTAACAACATTCTTATTTCTCGTCCAAAATTTGGACTTGTCTGAGTTGTTATAGTAATTGTTATTATAGGTGTTGTTTGATGAGCTAACACCCTCTTTAGAGAACTTCAAAGTTCCTTTCTTGATTGAGGCTTCTTCCGCTTGAATTCCATTCTCGATTAGTATTTGGAAAGTAGGTAGACATTGTATTTTGAGTTGATAACTCATTTTGTCATTTAAGTTGTCTATGAAAATTTCCATTTTTTCCTTCTCGGGCACATCATGTGGGTATCTTGAGATCATGCACCTCCATCTTTGTAAGAACACCATGAAAGTTTCATTGTTCTTTTGTTTGGTATTGCATATATCTAGCATGGTGACCTCGTATTGGATATTGTAGGAGTATTGTGAAATGAATTTGTTCACTAACTCATCAAATGATCTGATAGTGATGAATACTAAGAGGGGGGGGGGGGTGAATTAGTATACCAAAAAATACTGAACTTAAACACTTAAATAGTTTAGGAGTAAACCGGTATAACAATTTTACTAACAAACCGGTTAACACAAATGCAAACCAAACAACAAATAAGGCATTCACCCATAGAAGCACAATCACCATAACACAATAGATTTTGATGTGGAAACCCAAACGGGAAAAACCATAGTGTGATGAAACTCACAAGAAACTATCTATAGAATAGTAACCAAACCGGTTAAGGTCATACAATATTCTTTACTAGAATAGATACTGTTAGGAATCTCAATCTCTGTTAGGAGATAAGTCCGATTAAAGCCTACCTTGTGAGAGGATTTCAGATCCACAGTTGTGAACCACCTTGTTAGAGGATTTACAAAGGCTTTGCCAGGCCTGACCACATTGCAAGTTCCCAGGTTCAGTGCATCTAGACACATTTGGTAACACGACACAAAATCACTGTCAAAGCGTCGGTGGATGGTAACTCATCACAAAAAAACATACCGATTGGTAACTTATCACAGTATTACCGATTAATGCAACTTTACCGATTACCGGTTGATAACTCATCACAGAGTAATACTGGTTCAAATATTAAACCGATTACCGGTTGACAAAAATGAAGACTGGGAAAATGATAACTGCCGCTTAAGCTCCTTCGTACCACTTGAGATCCTCAAACCACTTGAGGTCTTCATACCACTTGGGATCGGTAAACACTTTCTGCAAAACACTGATAGTCTAAAGACTATAATACATGATACCGGTTGAAACAAATACCAGTTGAGCATAACTCATACATACAAAAAGTGATCTCAAAGCAAGTGTGTGTCCATCAATGACAATCACAACAACATCATCAAAAATGCCAACAATCTCCCCCTTTTGCATTGATGGCAACACTTAGGAAATTTTTTGACATCTAAGTGTTTGACAACAAAAATATGCCATAATCAAAATTACTCCCCCTAAGCATATACACTACCCCTTTTGTAGAAAATACAATGTATACTACTCCCTGACAAAGATAAACATGAAAGTATACATAACATGCATCAGAATTTTAAATACAAAATACTACTCCCCCTTTGCCAACAATGACAAAGTACAGCTGAGTAACCCCTATTTCCATCAAAATCATAAGTGTTTATGACAATAAAGAGTGAAACTTGTCAAAAATTGATTTAAAGTCCTACATAAATGTCTTCATGGATAAAGACCATGACTCAAGCAATGAGGTAGCAAATCTCATGTCCGGTTGCTGATCTCTAACTCTATTCTTGCAGTCTGGAGTTGAAACCGGTGAACGGTTTGCCCAAATGTTGTGAAGGAATCATAGGGCGTCTTGAAGGTTCTTATATATGCCTGCAAATCAGATTGTAGTTTGTCTTTTTGAGAAAGCACATCATCACAAAATAGATGGGGTTGGCTTATCTTACTGAGCATTAATTTCCCCTCATCCATAGCATCTCTTATGTCTTTCTGCTCTTTCTGAAGTTCTGACTAGAGCTCGTTTAATTTCTTCACTAAGGTAGTGTTCAGTGCCTTTTGATGCATTTTTGTGCATTGGCTTCAACAACATCTTCCATGCATTGCAACTGGTCCTCTACAACTGTGCATAAGAGTTTCAGTTGAGCTAGAGAGGAATCGGTACTTGGGAGGTTGGTACCAGGAATCAAACTAGTAAGAGTTTCCACCACAGTTTGAATAACATCTTGCTCCTTCTTCCTCAGCGCTTCCAGTCGCTCTTGGGCAAGCTTAATGCTTTGCAGTAGCTCCATTTCATTTGCAGATTGGAGGTCAATGGGACTGGTAATATCAACCAGTTTGGCTTGACTACCGGTTGCCTTTGGGGTCTCCACTTGTACACTCTTTGCCGCTTCCTCCTTTTCCTTGGCTTTTTTATTTTCTTCTTCTGCCTTCTTTTTCTCCTCTACTTCTTTCTTTCTTTTCTCTTCTCCCTTCTTCCTTTCTTCTTCTTTCTGCTTCTCTTCTTCTTTCTTCTCCTCTTCCTTCTTCTTCTTCTCCTCTTCCCGTTTCTTCTTCTCCTCTTCCTGTTGCCTCTTCTCCTCTTCTTTTCTCTTCTCCTCTTCCTGTTTCTTTTCATCTTCCTTCTTCTTCTTCTCCTCTTCCCGTTTCTTCTTCTCCTCTTCCTTCTTCCTCTTCTCCTCTTCTGTTCTCTTCTCCTCTTCCTATTTCTTTTCTTCTTCTTTCCTCTTCTCCTCTTCCTCTTTGCTCTTTTTCTCCTCTTCTGTTTGTTTCCTCTTCTCTTCCTATTTTCTCTTTTCCTCCTCTTGTTTCTTTTTCTCATTCTCCGCTTGCTCTCTGTCAGCCTTTTTTTTGTCTTGTTTCTCCTTGTCCACTTTCTCTTTGTCAACTTTGTTCTTTGCTGTATCCGGGGTGATATTTTCACCATCCAAAGCATCAACGTCAATAGGGTCCATTTGTTCAGTGACTGGTTCTCCTGCACTGTCATACACCTCATACGGTTTTTCAATTTCCGGTTCTTGTTCAGCCTTCTTGTTGGCTTCAGACACTTGGTGCAACCTCAGAGTGGCTTTGGCATGAGAGTGGGTATCTTTTACCACTTCAGGGACTTTCCCTTCTAGCAACAAGAGTCTCCTTATTCTCATGAAGAAGAGGCCTTTATATTTTTCCATAACTTCATAAAGTTTTGAATTAGACACATCAGGAAAATATTGAGCAAATATTTCCTCTCTTATTTCCTGTTCCTTTTCTATGGCAATGTGCCATTTGTTATCTAAAGAATTTTATAAAGAATCCGGTGTCACAGATTTAATTTCTGATGGCGACCAGTCATAAATACATAAATATTGAATGACTTCCTGTTCTACTTCCTCTTTCTCATTATCATTGAAATCATCAAAATAATCTACTAAATCACTCAACACTTTTCTCCTAATATTCTTGATAGTTCTTTGACAATGTGTCAAAGGTTTGTAAGAGGAAATATCAATATTTACTGGTGCTGATGATGCTGGTTCATTGCTGGTTGTCTTTTTCTTCTTCCTCGTTTGCCTAGTCTTCTTAGGCTATTCTTCGGATTATGTGTCCTTTGAGTTCGGTGTGTTGCCTTTTGTCTTCCGCTTCCTCTCAAATACCTTGGTGGGTGCAACTTCTGGTTTCTTCTTTGCCGGTAACTGCTTGGTCACTTTAGGACTTCTTGAAGTAACCGGTGCCGATATAGATGGCACTGCCTTTCCCATCTTTATTGAAGGCTCTTCAACCGGTGTAACCCTTTCCAGATAGGTGCCGGTTCTCTTCTTCTTAGGATCAAGCGGTGAGGCAAGTAGGGTAGAAGCATACCCGTCTAGCATATCATACATTACCTCATATCCCATAGGTTCCACCTTTTTTTTTCTAGGTTCAACCGCCTCCATTATACACTCATCCACTCTGATGGTGAAGCAGATGTCCTCTTCATACTTCTAGACAATATCACCAGATATTCTCACCCTTTGGCTCATCTTGCGTCTGAACTCATCAAAGTATTTGTTTAGGACTTCAGGATAACCGGTTCCAACCGCTTGAAGACTTTCTTTGATTTTCTTGGTAACCGGTTGGTCAGCAGACCACTGAATATCACCGACTCCTGGGAAATAGCCTTGGAAGTAGAAGAACAATCCGACCAATAGTTGTCCAAATTTAAATTTCAAGGTATTGTCCTGTTTAATTGACTTCAGGTTCACCAAAAGTTGCCTTTGCATACAGGTGCATAAATCAAATGAGGCATCTTCCATGATCATCCTGTAGGCGTCATTTACTACTATAGCAGAGACAAAGCTAATTCTGCTAGCATGGAATGTTTGGTAACCTATCACCATGCAGGCATATTTGACCAAATCATCCTTGATGATATTGATGGTCATTCCCCATTGGTTGCTCATAGATTCAGTGAGCTTGGTCATTTCCATCTTAATGACTTTCCTTAGGGTTGGCACATCTCCAACGTTACAGAAACTGGTGACGACATGAATTGCTTCTGGTGTGATGTCATTTGTCCACTCAAAATACATTTTGTCACCGTGCACTCTACTTAGAATGATGCAGATGTGATCATTTGTAAATTCTTCAAGGAGATAGACTACATTGTGCAACTTCTTCTTTTCCAGGATGCTATATTCTGGTTTGATCTTCTTGTCCTTCTCGCAGAATAAACCTAACTGAGAATGGATCACTAGAGATCCTAGGTCTTCTATTTTGCAATCAATAAAATCTGAAATACCTTCCTCAACTATAACACCAACAGGTATCTAGGATAGGACATTGTATTTCACATTCTATTGGATGAAATCTACTGAATCATTAGGTGCACTAGGACTTGAGTGCGATGCAAAAGCCATGATAAAAGTATAAACAAGAATTTTCAATAAATACCTTCAGAAATCCACAATTTAGGATTTGCAACTTCAGCTTTGCCACATACTACTTCTGTTGCTGGATTACCGCTTTGTGTTCTTCACCTGACTAATTGATATTATCTCTGGATTCTTCTTTCAAAGTTTAGAAATCTCTCCGAGTCGCAAGACAAATCATTTTTTGTCGCTCTACACTTGAACATTTTTTTGCTCGCAAATGATAAGTGAAAATGACTTGAAAATCCCTTTTAAATGAATTCTTCACCTACCATAATAAATGCTCCACCATTAGGGCGTAAACCCTAATTTGCCTTTTACCATTTTCGGTCTTTTGCCAATTGATAGGTATCACATACCGGTTAAGGTCTTTTACCGGTGTAAACCGGGGGTTCAAAATATTTCACCGATTTGTTTCCCCCTAAGCTTTTCTGTAGCTTAGTTTGCCAGTTCAGAGATTTCGACACTAGGTGTAGAAACCGGTTCTTCTTGAGTCACTTCTTCTGGCTTCTTTTTCTAGGTTTTCTTCATATCCGCTTGAACAGTTTCAACATCAATCTTTCCTTCCGGAGTGACCGGTATATCATCCGATATATTCTTTCTTGTTCTGCAGAATCTTGCTGTATGACCCGGTTTGTTGCAATGATATAAAACCATTCCAGGTGCTCTCCAAGGTCCATAATTCATGTTTCCATTCTTCCTTCTGCATGTTGCATCAGTGTGACCATTACCATGACAAATCAAACAAGTTGCTCTCCATTCGGTTGCCACTTGATAACCACCGCTACCTAACTAATGATTATAGGTATTAAACCGGTTTGGATTCTGGTTCCCAGAGGGTTCAGGAAACCTTGACTCTTTTGAGGATACCTTCCAGCGTTGTGCATGACAAACCTGCATTCAAATGCTCTATGCCCAAACTTGTTGCATGCATAACAATTTCCATTGAATCTATTGGATCTAGGCTTATTGTTTAGAAAGTAAGGAAAGTTATTGTAAGCCTTACTTCTACATACATTAGTAGTATGTCCTTCCTTGAGACAATTAAAGCAAACAGGTTTGAACTTTTGCTTACCTTTATCCTTTGGTGCCGGTTGCTTCTTTGATGCTCCATCTCTTGTTCCAGAGGTCTCACCTTCCTCATAACCAGAAAAACCAAGTCCAGTGGTATTCTTCACCGGTTTTGTTGATTCAAGCTTTTGTTCTGGCTTAACAGTGCTCTTATTGAATTTGGCAAGTATTTCCTTTGACTCATTAAGTTCTTTGGAAATAGTAGCATTGGATTCCTTCAAGTTTACATTCTTAGAAATAGCCATGTTTAGTTCACCTTGCATTTCTTCTTTTCCCACTTTACTCTTTTGGAGATGAGTGGTGAGTGCACTGATTTCTTGCTTCAGCTTGGAGATCTCACGATCTTTGTCTTTTACTAGATCTTCAGCTTTCCTCTGGTTCTCAAGCTCTTGACACATTCTGATAGTCAGTCCTTCAAGTTCCCTTCTTAGGTTAGCATTAGATTCATTCAGTTTTTCAACTTCTTCAACTAGGGCTTCCATGTCTGCTTCATCAAAAGAACTATTTTCAGTAAGCTCCATCAGTTTCTCAGCATGCTCTCTTTTCTTTGCTAGAGAGGCTTTATATTTGACTTTGAGTTCACCAAAGGCTTTCTCAGTCTGAGTGAGACAATGAGTAAGTTCCCTCATGGTGTATTCCCCCATATCTCCTTCCAAGTGGTTAGACTTATAGAAAGGTTGGCTCTGATACCAATTGATGAATACTAAGAGGAGTGGGTGAATTAGTATACCAAAAAATACTGAACTTAAACACTTAAACAGTTTAGTAGTAAACCGGTATAACATTTTTACTAACAAACCGGTTAACACAAATGCAAACCAAACAACAAATAAGGCATTCACCCATAGAAGCACAATCACCATAACACAATAGATTTTGACATGGAAACCCAAATGGGAAAAACCACGGTGAGATGAAACTCACAAGAAACTATCTGCAGAATAGTAACCCAACCGGTTAAGGTCATACAATGTTCTTTACGAGAATAGATCCTGTTAGGAATCTCAATCTTTGTTAGGAGATAAGTCCAATTAAAGACTACCTTGTGAGAGGATTTCAGATTCACAATTGTGAACCACCTTGTTAGAGGATTTACAAAGGCTTTGCCAGGCCTACCTGGTTAAGAGTTACAAACTTGTCGAAGATGTGAGTAATCAACAAGGGAGTGATCTAAATACTAGCACAGTATGCTTGGTTAGATCCTTAATAGCTCATTGTTAATGCATTTCATCATTACATCAGTCTTCAATATCTTCACACTCTATTTCTTCACACAAACCTAATCTTCTTCTGTGATCGCACATGCAAAAACTTCATCAACCACACAAAACCCTAACAACCTCTAAAACCCTAGACATGATGTCCTTATAAAGGAATCCGATTTCATGTCGGTCCAATAGGATTACATTGCAAGTTCCTAGGTTTAGTGCATCTGGACACATTTGGTAACATGACATAGAATCATCGTCAAAGTGTTGGTGGATGGTAACTCATCAGAAAAAAGCATATCGGTTGGTAACTTATCACAGTATTACCGGTTAATGCAACTTTACCAGTTACCGGTTGATAACTCATCACAGAGTAATACCAGTTCAAATATTAAACTGATTACTGGTTGACAAAAATGAAGACTTGGAAAATGATAACTGTCGCTTCAGTTCCTTTGCACCGCTTGAGGTCTTCATACCGCTTGGGATCGGTAAACACTTTCTGCAAAACACCGATAGTCTAAAGACTATAATACATGATACCAGTTGGAACAAATACCGGTTGAGCATAACTCATACATACAAAAAGTGATCTTAAAGCAAGTGTGTGTCCATCAATGACAATCACAACAACATCATCAAAAAATTCCAACAGATAGGAGGTGTGAGTCTTGAAAGCCACTCCATTGTTTGTCCTCCTAGACTTCTTGGGAATAACCTCATCATGTAAGTGTCATTGTGGAAAAAATCCAAGCTCATAGTGAAAAATTCCCTAACGTGATCACGAGGATCACTCTTACCATTGTATTTTTCATACTTTGGTATATCCGAGTTTGGTGGGAAAGGCACCATGTTTAACCTTCTATCAAAAGGATAAGGACAAATGTCCTGCAAAGATTACCTTGTTGTGGACCCTTGTTGCATATCCTGCATCTATCGTTAGAGTGCTTGGAGTTGTTGTGTGATGTTGACTAAGGGAATATTTTCTTCATTGAACCTTTGATTATGGGCATCTCCTTGTTCACTAATGTTATCATGATACTGGGTATTGTCTCGGTCGTGGGTGTTTTCTTGATTATGGGTGTCATCTCCCCCCAAGTGCTCTTGATTTTGATTATTGGATGTGTAGGTCCTTGCCCTTGTTTTTGGGATTCTTTTATTGGTATTCCTTGAATTCTCCATGTCAAAATCCTCGGGAATCTTGACTCCTTTAATATTTAGCACGAGGAGGTATTTTTGTTTGTCTGATTCTGTAAGCCTTTCCATGAGTTTTTGGAAGGTGACACTTTCTTGGCATTGTTGGATGAGATCCTTGGTGATCTCTTCTTGCCCCATATGCATGTATTCATCAAAAGGATTAGACTCCCTACGACTCATGCTTGATTCTGGTTGTGGATCCTTTTCTTTGTTCTTCTGAGATTGAGTGACAGTGGGCATCAATATACTTATAAAGTAGTGAATTCTTCTTCTCCTAGCGGGGTTCTTGGTGAAGTTGGTGGTTTGGGTCGAGCTTCATTGTAAGCGATGCAAATTTTTGGAAAGAAAGAGGGATTGATCTTTCCCGCTTTGTTGAGACGTTGGCTGAATGTTGTTTTCTGAGTAAAAGCCCTACTTCTTAAAGGCTCTTCGTCAAACTAGTTGGTTTTTCCTTGAAGATATAATCGCATATGATGTAGGAAAATACGATGTGATATAAAGAGTTGATGGTTAATGTAGAGAAACTTTCTCCTCTTGATAAGCGTTGTAGGACTAGGTTGTCTCTTTTTCAAACCAATTTTCAGACAAGTACGTTTCTTCTTGATATGTTGAAGGGTGCTCATGTGAATGATCAAAGTTTCAATTGAGAGATTGGTTGGATGAATACTTTGTTCTGATTCCTAAGTCCACTTAGTCAAATAGAGGTTTCGATATGTCTCTATTGATATGACCAAGTATGTCAAATGATATGATAACAACTTCCTGATATTGGAAACTAAGCTGATTTGACCAACTTAGAAAGCTAACTTGGTATGTTGATGTTTGGAATTGGTTGTCTTGAAACTTGTGATCACTAACTGATATTGTGTTGATACAATTTCCTCTGTCTATGTTGGATTTGACAACAAACCCAAAAGGGTAACTGAAACTGGTGATGAAATTTTTGAAAAGTTGATAGATTGCTCTCTGTTTTTGGACAATTTTTGGTTGTGCTCTAAAATAGACTGTCTACGCACTAAAGTATGACTCCAAAGTGCTAAAAGATGGATCAGATGCGCTATGCTTCCCCTGGAATGTGCTATCTAGTGTTGTTTGATAATACAAATGTTGGTTTTGTAATGCACTAATCTGATCTGTTGAAGTGCTAATATTTGGTTGATACGCTCAATTTAATTGAATCAATGCGCTATACTGATGTTCTTATGCGCTATTTGGATTTTATCTCTTAGTTGCAAATTTTGTTTTTGGGTATGCACTAACTGTATCCTCTTAAGCGCCAATTTGTGGCTTGTATGCGCTATTGAATGATTGATATGCACTATACTGATGTTGATATGCGCTATTATGGCTGCTTAATGTGCTAAATTGTCCTGATTTCCTCAGTTTGAGGATTTTATGAAAGTTTGAAATGATCCTCGTGTATTTGATGGATGATCTTCTAAAATATGATTTGAAAACATAGCAGACAGAAGCAATAACAGTTTGTCTACACTAAACATATAGTGTATGTTCAATAGGATCTTTTCAAATCCTTGTTTGTTTTCATGGGTTTGTACAAGTAATACACATCAGATAGACCTCTCTATTCTCAAGGGTCATTTAAAATATCAATATCCCACACTTGATACTTTGTCAGCTCAAACAACCCCGACACCTTCTAGAGGGCGCCCGTTTTTTTGCTTTTGTCCGGAAATTAACCCAAAGAGGATTGCTCCTCAATTGAATTGTTATCCTAGGAGATATATAGTGAGTATCTTGGGGGCAAATTCTTACCCACGCTTGCACTATGATATTACAAATGTTTGGTAAAACTGGCACGACGAGGTCTCTATTTCTAAAGTTCGTAATCAGGCTTCCATTCGATCTTCAGTGATAAACTCCCTCGGGAGGATTCCCAACCTTTAGAACAAAGGCTTTACATATATCAAGGATATTGGGGGAAGGCTAATCGTTGAGAAAAACTATTGGAGGGGATTTTCATTAGCTTCCACATTTGATTATAGTGGGTTGGAATACTTGGCTAACAGTCGTTCCCCACTTAGGTCGTTCCCCTCTCATCGACCTTATGGACTTCTTGGGAGGGCAGTCCTGCTAAAGGTTGTATCCTACTTGCATGAATTGAAAGAAAGCTTGAAATAGTGAGTTTGGCTTTTTGGTCACTCAATAAAGGGGATAGCATATACCTAACACCTTCGAAACACATAATACACGCTTTCTTTTTATCCAATATGGCAATTGTTTTCTAATAGCTACCTTGGAGATGTTGCTCCAAAAGACATGTGGTTCTTTTTATCCCAAGATAGAAATGTGTGAAGATAGCAAAAAAAATTGAACAAATAAGATCCTGGTCAACCAAAAACAATTCACCAAATAAATCAACAACGATTTGCAAACTTTGAAAGATTTTTGAATATAGTAATGTGAGGTTTCTTTTAAGCTTCCAAATGAAATGTGAGGTTTGTTTTAAAATTTTGCAAGAAAGGTGAGTTATTTTTACTAACTTTAAAAGTAAGCAAATAAAACTAATCTAAGTCCTCCTGCAAATAACTGTTACATCCTGCAACCAAATTAGTTAGCCAAAATCAAATTCTGATGGTGAGCTTCACAAGCCTAATTTATGACTCTTACAATTTTTTTGTCTCTTTCAACTCTATGCGCTAAACTGTGGAACATACACAATAAGAAATAATGTCTACGTGCTAAAATATCAGACATATGCACTACTCTGAGACCTGGATGCGCTAAAATATCAGAGAGCACTAAGTGCTAAAAAGAAGATCCAATGAACTGAAAGATGGTTTCTATGCACTAAACAATGCCATGGATGTGCTAACCTAAGCTATGGATGCGCTATAAAAACTCTTTGAAGCACTATTCTGATGTTTTGACATGATCTTTGCGTTCAAACTACAAGAAAAACATTATTAGATTTGGGAACATGCCCCATGTTGGGCACCAAAAATGTGTGTTGGAATCTGTTGTGATCAGAATATCATCATTGAGATCAAAGGACCAACATACCAATGAGACTTTTGAATATAAAGATTTACTAACTTGAACTAGTTAACTTCCCAAGATGTGTCTCATTGTTCTCTATCTCATAGGATCCCTAAAGCCAATGTTTTTCTCTCAAATCATAGAGAAAATGACTTAGGAATGACAACTCCAAGAACGAGTGATATTTTGATCTATATGCATGAATACAATCTAAGATCTATACAATATGTTAAAACTATGATATTAAGCTTATGATGAAGATAATGATATGATACAGATCTTAACAAACTACCCTAACATGATATACTAACATGGATATGCTATCATATGAAATGCTCCTAAATGCTACAATGTTATTCTAACAAAGAGAGGCTAAAATGCTTGATATAATGAGACTATAATGTAGATGCATAATACTTGGATATGGAGAATGAAGAAAGTGAGCTCTATTTATAGAGGAAATAGAGAAATGGATGGTTAAGATTTAATAATCTTAACAATGGATAGGATTGAAATGTACTCAATCCATGTTTATGATTTTCATCAATGAAATGGTGACAATTGTCAACAAGAGGTGGCTTGAGAGGAGATGCAAGAGGCATTAAATGTCTGTGAAGACATGAAGGTCACCCTAGGAGAGTGTGGTTAGGGTTAATTAAGATTAACCAATGGATAAATCTTTTACCCAAAGGGTAAACTCTTGTGCAAGGGTTAAATGGGATAACTAGGGTCAAAGCCATGAGTGCTTGATGAGACGCCTGGGTTAGATGAGGGTTGAGTTAGAGAGAAAGTATCTAATCATGTGGTAAGGTTGAGTTAACCATTAATGGTTTGGGAGACTTTGAGGGTTAACTTGTTGAGGACATAAAACCTTCAATGCATTTCAAAGAATTTGAGGCATTTTTTAGAAGTGACCCTTGTTTGGGAATGTGCAAATGTTTAAGGGATGGCTTATGCTAATTAGGAGGATTAGAAGAATCTAGAAGAGGGTTAATCACGCAAGTGGATTTGTTAGGAGAATGCAAGTGGGAGTTATTTTTGGATTTTAATTTTGAAATAAAGTGATTTATTCCAAAAAGTGGATGACAACTTGCCCAATTTAAATAAGATTTTGATTTATTTAAATTGGAAGGGGATTTTTAATTAAATGCGAATTTAATTAATAGGGGAAGGGGATTTAATTAAATAAAGTGATTTATTTAATTAAAAGCTAGAAAGTGATTATATGAATTTAATTAAATAAATTGAATAGTTTATTTAATAAAATGGATGAAAGTGGGGAAATTAATTAAATATAATTTAATTAATAGAAGAATGTGCATGAAATATTTATTTAAGCAGGTGGTCAAATTTATACGTCTACAACTGCAAGTGACAAAAGAAATCTGATAGATGTCAGCTTTGCTACAGGAGAAAAGATTTCTCCATAATCAATTCCCTCAATTTGGGAATATCCCTTCGCAAGCAATCTATCTTTATACTTTTACGCACTGCCATCTACTCCGATTTTGTTTTTAAATACCCATTTATAGCCAACTAGTCTTCTACCCTTAGGAAAGGGCACTAGATCCCAGGTTTCATTCTTCCTTAGTGAAGTCATTTCTTTGTTCATGTCCTCCAATTGAGAATTTGAATCAGACATTTGTATTGCCTCTTTCACAGTCCTATGCTCATCAGTGTTAGTAACCAAAGCTTAGGAACAATTTGTATCCAACAATGAGAAACCATACCTATAAGGTTGCCTTCTCTATTGTGTAGACCTCCTCAATGGCTGAGGTGGAGGTTCTTGTTCTTCATCTTGACCAGAACTATCAGAGCTACTTGAGCTCTCCTCACTTTCAGGTACACATGGATTTTGAAGTTACTCCTTTTCTGGAGTTAGAGGAATATAAACTTTTGCTTCCTCTTTCATTGTCTTTTCAGACTACATATCAACTGAGGTGGTCTTCAGCTCATGAAAGATTACACTTCTGTTGTACAATACCTTCTCAATTACAGGATTCCAAAGCTTGTATTCTTTCACTCCCAAGACGTAGCCAATAAAGATACACTTAAAAACCTTGTTATCCAATTTAGATCTATTTTCATCAAGTACATGTGCATATACCTCACAACCAAGGACACAAAT
The DNA here is from genome assembly GCF_030272615.1 of Cryptomeria japonica. Lineage (NCBI taxonomy): Eukaryota > Viridiplantae > Streptophyta > Pinopsida > Cupressales > Cupressaceae > Cryptomeria > Cryptomeria japonica. The sequence goes on from NC_081407.1 coordinate 693,943,688, forward strand.
ATGTCTTAGAGAGGGCTTCTTACCAAACCATGCTTCCATGGGTGTTTTATCCACTGCTGAAGTGGGAGATCTATTTTGTAAATAACATGCAGTAGATACAACCTCAACCCAAAACTTCTACTCCAAACCAGTACTACTCAACATGCTTCTCACCTTTTCCATCAACGTTCTATTTAGCCTTTCAGCAACTCCATTTTTCTATGGAGTGTGAGGTGTGGTCTTGTGCCATTTAATTCCATGGTCTTTGCAAAATTGATCAGTTTCTACAGAACAAAACTCACCGCCATTATCAGTCCTCAGGCATTTAATTTTCCTACTAGTCTAATTTTCCACCAAGGTTTTAAACTCCTTAAATCGATTGAACACTTTTGATTTCTTTCTCAGAAAATACAAAAATGCTCTTCTCGAATAATCATCTATAAAAGAGACATAATATCTAGAATTCGATAATGAAGGAAAATTAACAGGACCGAATACATCAGAGTGAATATAATCCAATAAACTATCAAATTTATGAGAACTGGAATAAAATGAAACACGATGTTTCTTTCCATATATACAATGTTTGCAAAATTCAAATGCAAAATTACAATCATCAAGCCCCTCTACCAGGTTTTTGTTTTTTAGAGATTTTAAGCCCTTTTCTCCTATGTGACTGAGTCTATGATGCCACAACATGGTTTTCTCAGCAGGAATTTTAACTTCCATTGAACTTGCAATGTTCTTCTTCCAGGCAACCTTGTCTGACTTTCGAGGGACACTGTTACATTGAATAGAGTGTGCGTCTAGCTTGAACAGAGTACCAATTCTTGCACCCTTAGCTAGAACTATAGAGACTCTAGTCATCTTACAACCTCTACCTGAGAATAATACTTGCACACCTGCATCATTTAGCTTACTAATAGAAAGAAGATCATGAGTTAGACCTGGTATGTGCATTATGCTATCAATTCCCTTCATTCTTCCATCAAGAAACTGAATTTTGACTCTTCCTCGACGAACAATTTCAAGAGATGAATCACTTGCCAGGTAAACCTTTCCACCATCATACTTTTCATACTTAGAAAACCATTCTCTATGAGATATCATGTGGAAAGATGCATCAGAATTGATCAACCAGACATTGTCCATTGTCTGTGTTGCCAAGGAAGCAATGAAGGTATCTGCATCGCTTTAAGAAGATTCAGTATCAGAAGAGTTCTTCTTCTTCTTTTTAGCCTCTTTACAATACTTTCGAATATGACTAGTCTTCCCACAATTCCAACGTTTCACCTTAGACTTCTTCCCAGGAGACTTTGATCTCTCCTTTGATTTGGATTTGGACTTCTTTTCCTTTTGTTTTCCTTTCTCTTTTGATCTACCTCAAACAACAAGGGCCTCCTTAGCCATTTTAGAAGACTTCCTCCGTGCCTCTTCTAAGATTAGTGAAGAAACCACATCCTCCATTTTGAAGGTGATTGTTGTACTGCCAATAGCCATAACCAGATAGTCCCATGTGTCTGACAAGGAACATAACAAAAGCGTACAACAATCCTCATCCTTAATCGTATGTCCCATTGAAGTTAACTGCACAATGATCATGTTGAAAGCATTTAAATGGTCTGCTACAGATGTCCCTTCACTCATTTTCAAGGAGTATAACTTCTTCCTTAGGAACAACTTGTTTTCCAGAGAATTTCCTTGATAAATATCACTAAGTTTCTTCCACAAAGAATTTGTTGTCTTCTCCTCATGAACATTCAAGAGAACAGAGTTCACAAGGCATAATCTAATCAACCCTTTGGCCTTCCTATCTACAAGATCCCATTCTTCTTATTTCATACCTACTGGTTTTGATCCAGACAGTGCAACCCGATGTCTCTATCTACCAACAAGTCTTCCATCTTGAGTTTACATAACTCATAATTTCTGCCATTGAATTTATCAATGTCCACTCTTCTTGATGTGCTTGCCATCTCAGTCTACAATTCCAAATAAACCTTTGCAAAACTTGATAAACTTGTAACACTGAGAGGGGGGGCCGAATCAGTGCAAGAAAAAACCACAACACAAATCTGATCACCACTTTAAATAAATTAAAGCTTAATAAACATAAAAGAAATATCACCACATAAGCTAACACCCAATATATCAAGCTCCACATAACACAAAGATTTATATGTGGAAACCCAAAAGGGAAAAACCACAGTGGGAGTTAGTACCCACAAGACTCACTATCTGCATAATAGAAATCTTTGACCAGTTAAGGTCTTACAAATATGCTCAAATAGGAGCAGATGTAATGCCCACCAAAATACCCTAGAGAAATAAACCAAAATCTACTAACAAAAAGATAATTTTTTTCTTTTCTTTTAAGATAATCATTACAACTATGCTATTAGTAGCATTTATTAATACAACATTACTACCATTATTCATCGATGCCTCGTTAACTATATACATGAATACATAAATCAACAAGATCATAACCATAGAATTATATCATGCAAGTGGAACATCTATTTAATCATTAACATAACTACATAATAAAACCATATAATGCATCTCCATTCCTAGGGTATCTCAATGCCACTACTTGACATTAAACTAACACATCACATATCCATCTTGAAAACCATATACTATCATCCAACTAAACATTTACTTCCCATGCAACTATGATAAAACATTAACACATATACATAACTCCATTCCCTTTCATACTCTTTCTAAGGTTCATTTTTAAGTACTAATCTAATATTTCTAATACCCGTCTTTACTCATTTGGACACTTAACACATCATGAAACTAAATGCATTTATCCTTCTTTTACTAATGATATTTGATTATTTCCTTAGGAAAAACTCATCAAGAATACTATCCATAGCCATATGCAAGAACATAGCAATACGTACTTATCAACATCCAAATAGGATTCCAATCTACTAAACAGGTTCGAGAGTCAATCTAATATTTTAATCCCCTAATTTAAACATAGGATTTCATTCTCAACATGATAAACATATCTATAACGTGAACCACATACCAATACATCTCAAGTTCATTTACATAAGATCACATGGAGCAAGCACATAGTCTCTTTGCTACATCCCATCTTAATAATACAAGTTACATAGACACATATTCATATTCCTCATTTACAAGACATCGTAATATGGTAATATCTCTAATACATAGAAATCAGCACCAAAGGACAACCGCATAATAAAGAGCCATATTTCCATACGAACCACAACTACTCCCTTAACTTCCATATCTCAAGATATCTAACATTGGATATTAACATCTTTCAAATCAAGGCATATATGATAATTAACATAATCACTACTATCCATAAAATTTACTCAATACATAGCATACATATCTCTAAATCATTTAATTCCTTTCTAATCAAGAACAACATCTATAATTAGAATATCCATTTACAAAAATCTTATTCAATACATTTCATTTAGAAATCATCTTACTACATGTTCTATAATACATGATCTCAATACATTGATTACATAGTCTTCTTTACATTTCCATCTTTCATAACACATGATATCAATTCTAATTACATAAATATGCTCCAAGAATCCAAGCTCATGATGAGATACTATAGATCCATATCCACACATGCTAACATCCAAGAAGAATAACCCAATGGTAGAAGGAATCAAACCACTCGACCATGTAGAACCGAATAGGAACCACCCCCCATGCTAGGAGATGACATAAGGATCCAACTCACACTCAAGACCTAAGATGACACCTAACAACCATAGGATACAACATGACACTACAAGACTCTAACATAAGAATATAACACCAAAATACATCACATGGCTAAATCAAAGCAATCAACCTCCAGAGGCATAATTCAACAAATCAAGGCTTATGAATAATGGACACATGTGGGGTAGAGTGTCATGACATGCTAACCTCATGTGGCATCTGTCTCCACCTTGGAGTCACTCAAGGGAGATAGGGTATACCGCTCCAAAGGTCTTCCAAATCTAGGATCCCAAAACCATCTCCCTGGATCTGTCCAATTGGGGTATACAACATCATATTCTTAATCTTAATTAGGTGAATTCCTAAATACCCAACCCACTAATCAATTATTAGTAATGTTATCACTTGCAAATTAAACCATAAACTCTTCATGTGGTTCCATAGCTCTAGACCCCCTTCCTAGAGATCTAGTGCTCATAACCTAGGTCCAACACGTGCACAAGCTCACTCTCCCAAACATGGACCAAGACCATAGGGTAGAAAAACATAACAAGATACATCTTACAACAACATGAAACTCAACATGGGAAGCATCCAAAGGTCATTACAAAAATGATACAACTGAATCACAAAGATAGCCATCAACATACAACTAAGAGCCACTTAACAAGGACCAAGCCATAAGCTCATAATGCCAAAATGCAATAATAAAAAGATCCTCAAGAATGTCAAATACACATAAATAGGGGCAATACATGAATCCAATAACATAGAATGATCTCCCACAACGAGGCACAACATAACCTCTCATTGGAGCTACAATTAACCATCCTCAACATCAAGAAATCACTCAACTTGCTCGAGCAACATATCAAAACCTCAACGGACAAGCACAAAACCACTATCCGGAGCCCAAATGGATTCACATATATCACAAATAAATGGCACAGTGCCCCAAAACCATCAAACACAACAAAACAAGCCTCTGGAATAAAGACCAAGCAGAGAAATCAACAGAGGGACTCAAAAAACCAACCCAGAAATCTGTTGACACTACTTTGGTGCTATTGAAGCCCATAGTAGCGCTATTGTAACAAGGAACCCACTCACAGAAAATAGAATACAAAGATATTCAAATTTGCCCAGATTCAGACATGAGCCTTACAATGACATAAATACAACCAAGAAGTCACTAAAAGCCAATAAGAAACCAAAACAAAGCCTTGTTAAGGCCAACAATACAACACATCCAAGAATTCCAACTTATACTGAAAATTATTGCATATAAATGATTTCAAATATAGCCACTCTAGATCTAATCAAACCAATTAGACACAAGACACGGTATACAACAACAAATAAACCTCACAAAACCAATCGTTACCACAATGCATTCACAGGACAATTATAATCAACATATTAACATACACAAATTCCCTTTTCCGGCAATACAACACACACAGATTCATAAAATCAGATATAAATATTTTCCCCAAAATATTACTCCCAATTACTGATAATAGAATAATCATTCATTCCCAAATCTCCTCAAACAATTTTTTAGTAGTCACGAAGAAAACAAATCTTTTCAAAAGTTAAAATGCAAGAATGGAAAAAGATCTCCAACTTGGAAGTAGAGTGATGATAATGCATTTGTAGAAGAGCAAAAATACAAACCATCAAGCTTTCCAAAATTCAACCCAACCAAGCAATTCTAAAATCCAAAAGTCGCAGAAAGATATCCAGAAGCACACACAAAAATGCTCACAAAGCCAATAAATAGAATCTCATTCAAAACTACAGAAGAATATCTGCCAATCAAAATATTCCAATAAAATATATTCTATAACAACTCCCCCGCCAAAGATCGAGGTAAGAATATGAAATAATATTATATACTTAGCCTCAAATCTCAACCAATAAAAGAATAGGGTAGGTATAAACATAATATTTAATTACTCAATTAGTAACAAGAGAATGTAATAATAATAATATAATAAACAATAATAATAAATTAAAGCCCAATAAAATAAATCAAAGGCAATATAAATAAATGCTCCAATTAAATATAAAACCACAATTAACATAAATAAACAAACAAACAATTAAATAATATTATCCTCACAATCACAACTCCCAAGAGGGCCAATCATAACAAGGGGTAGGTACATGAATTATAGCAAATAAATAAAACAATAATGCAAATAAATAAATAAATAATCAAAACAATAAATAATTAGATAAACAATAAATAATCCAATAATAAATAAATAATCATTAAAGAAGATAAATGTACAGATAGACATAAATACCCACCCAAAAATTAAACAATAAATAAATAAATAAATAATCCAATAAATCAAAACCAATATAAATAAATAATAAATAACCAATAAATAAATGAGCCAAAAATAAATAAATAGATAAACAATAAACAAATAATTAAATGTACAGATACATATAAATGCTCTAGCCAATATAAGTTAAACTCAATACTATAAATATCTCCCACATACATATAAAATAATCAAATAAATAATAAATAAATAAATGGATGTATTGATAAGCATAAATACTCAACTAATACAATTCCACCAATTAATCATTAATTAATTATAAACTCCGAGAAAATAATTATGTATAAATATATTGTATTCGTACTAACCATTATTTAAGCATCAACTTAGTTGGCTAATAACCTTGGAACAATTTCCTAGGTTCAGTGAATCTGGTCAATCTTGCAATAGTACAGGCTTTACTTATGTCGGCCATCGACATAACAACTCAAAAATAAAACATTATGTGTATCGGTTTACCGATCTTAGTGACTTTGTTCTACCGGTTAGTTGTTCTTCATGATTGAATGCTCTGTACAACATAACTCGCTCATCCTGTTGAATCTGCCGCTGCGGTGTGAAACATAGCTACCTGATAAAATCTCAACACTCCTACAAAACCGCATCACCTAACTCTTCATTGATCACTCATACCGGTTTCTTGATTACAACTCTGTTCCTGTTTATCGGTTGAAGTCCTATTTGCTGGTTCACTGATAAACTGTCTCCTCTACCAGTTGGCCTAAAAGACTTAGATGACTATCAAAACATAGTTGTCATCAATGACAACATAAAACAAGTCATCAATCAACCTATTACATCAAAACATTATCATCAAGCCAACAATCTCCCCCTTTGGCATTGATGGCAACACTTAGGAATTTTTTTGTCTAAGTGTGCAATGCAAAAATTGACTTAACTCATGACACAAACTCCTCCTTAGCAATTGCATGCTATTACAAAATTTTACAAACATATATACTACTACTCCCCATTACAATTCAAAATTTTGACTTCATTACTACTCCCCCTTTGACAAAAATGGCAAAGGTAAGTAAATACATGAAAGATAAAAGCAATATACATCAAAATTTGCATTATCATATATAGATATAAAAGTTCAAAATGTTTTACAATGTCATCTTAGAAAATGCATCTCCAAAATGAGATTGTAATTACTTCAAATCATTGTGCCAAGTCTCCAAAAGAGTGCTGGTTATCTCAACATGTGTTCTTATCTGACAAGCCAACTCCTCCATGGCATCAATTGTACTCATCTCAGGTGTAGCTAGAACAACTTTAGTTTCCTTGTAGCCTTTCTTCAAAATTTCAACCTTAGAGATCAAAAGTGTTTGTAGCTCCTGCAGTGACTTAGTCCTTTTGACCTATTCATCCTCATAAGCTTTTAGCTTATGTTGAATTTCAACAACCCATCATCCATAAGTTATAGTAGAATCATTTAGGGGGCTAAATGATTCACTTAGAACTTCAAGTTCCTTTTCAAGTTCCTGTTTCCTTTTTATTAGATTATCACAAAATAATGAAAAATTTACAACAGTGGAAAGGATTTTACCTTCGGTTTCAATTGCATCTTTAATATGATCTTTATTAACCGTCAGAGCAACTTTGTCTTTATCAATATCATTCATCAACTACTCTACTCTTTTCTTCTCATGTTCCTTTTCTACATTCAGATAAGCTACATCTTCAAAAAAATTCATCTGTTCACCAACATTAGCAACCAATTGACCTAGCTTATCAATCAGTTTAGACAGTCTATTTGTGTCTATCTTCGGTAACAGACTAGACAAAATCTCAACTGCACATTGTATTGATTGAGCTTCCTTTTGTTGTTCCTTCATTCTTTTCTTCTTAGCTCTAGATTGCATGGTAGATGCAATCTCCATTAGTTTTGTAGAATTCAATGTATCCATATTGATGGGTCCTTGTATACTTAATGCATCATCGTCCTCATCATCATCAAATGTATTTTTAGAGGTAAATGATAGGGGTGTCACTTTACGTTCTGGTTTCAATTCTTCCTCTTCCTTCCTTTCTTCTGTCTTCTCCTCTTCCTTCACCTTATCTATTACTGGTGGTGTCTATGTATCAACAGTTTCAGTGATTACCGATGGCTCTTGCTCAGCTTTCTTTTCTTCTCCTCTCTTCGGTCCCCCTTCCCGTTGTTCAGTCATCTGAACACCTTCATCCTTTATATCCTTAGTACTAGTTGTATCAATTTCTGTATCATCATTAGGAATTTCAATTATCTCAATTTGTACATTTACCGATTCTATCTTTCCTTCTTCATCTACCAGCTGGGTTGCCATAACAAACTCATCAGGTGTAAAATCATTGATATCAACATTGTCTGGAATATATTTTGCCTTAAACTTCTCTGGTTGCTCTTCTTCCTCATCAGGTATCAAACTTAGTAACTTCTTCAATATCTGCTTAGTTTCCATATGAACTAATTGGGTCCCACCAATTAACAGTCTTGTCAACCTTTTTTTAGATCTAAAAGATGATTTAGCCTTTACAAGAATTTCATCTATCTCCTCCTTTGTGGCTTCAGGTTGCAAGTTTTTAAGAATAAATTCAACAAATTCTTTATCTTGTTTTATTGATGCCTGCCATCTAAAATCAAGCTTATCATACAAAGAATTTGAAATCTGCCCTTGCAATTCAATTAGGGCTTTACTATATTTATTCATCATAAAAACAACTGTATCCTCTATCTGCCTTTGTTCATCCTCACTAAACTTATCATACATTTTATCCAAACCCTTAAGAACACCATATTCCTTAAAATGCATTAACATCTTTTCAAAAATTGTAAGCTTAGTTACCGGTTTCTTGATGGATTTAACAGTAGATTCTCCTACAACCTTGACTTTTTGCCACTAGCTCTCAAAGCTTTCTTCTCACCTTCAGATTCAGTTTCTTCTTCATCATCCACTGCTGGTTTCTTTGCTTTCTCCTTTTCCCTCTTCCTATAAAATTCTTTCACCTTGGGTGCTTTAGGTGCAGGGGGATCAATGACTTTACCTTTTCTCTTGAATCGTATCTTGGAAGGCTTCTCCTTCTTTGCCTCTGCAGTTTTCTCCTTCTTAAACTCATCACTTCTTGTCTCTATACTGGTGCTGGTACCGGTTGGGGCACGAAATGCTCCTGCTTTTTTAGCTTCATATTTTTCTCTAGCCTCTGCTATTGCCTCCTTGGTAAAACCTTGTTGCTCAACAAACTGTTCAACTTCCTTTCTTACTTTCTTAGCAATTACCGGTCTGGCAAGCTCAGAATGCACGTCAATATATTTCTCCTTATAGGTTCCAAATCTTTCTGCAATAGTATCTACCGGTTGTGCTAACAAATGTTCAACATAAGAAACCAAAAGATCTTCTTCAACTTTGTAGCCCATAGGCATCACCTAAGTTGTCCTGGGATCAACTGCCTCCATCTAACATGTGTTTGTGTCAACCAAAAAATAGATGGTATCCTCATATCTCTTAACAACCTATGCCAGTATCCTCTCTCTTGCATGCATCTTTTTCTAAAAAATCTTTGAAATAAACCCAAGAAATCTTACCAAAATCAGTACCTAACATCCTGATGTTGTTCTTCATATGTAATAGTGTCGGTGTGTCCTTATACCACTGAACATCACCGATACCAGGAAAGAAATTATGAAAATAGAAGAACAATCCAATAATCAGTTGTCCATATTTAAACTTCAGTCTTTTTTATTTCTTGATGGATTCAAGATTGAGCACCAACTAACTTCTCAATGCCTTAGACAAATCATAATCAACATTTTCTTTGATCATCCGGTAAGCAGTATGGATGGATGCAACATGGATGTTGTTCATCCTGCTAGAATGATATACCCAATATCCTCTGACCATTGAAGAAAATTTTACTGTGGGATCATCAATCTCATTAACAGTCATAGCTCTTCCATCCCATCGTGACTTGGTCAGGTCGACAAAATCATTCTTAGGAACTGATCTCAGTACTAGAACTTCACCGGTGGAACACAATCCAGTTACTGCATGAATCACTTCCTTAGTGATCTTATATGGTCGATCAAGCCACATAAACTGGTCATGCACATGACTCAAAACATATCTCACAAGATCATCATCAAAATCATCAATAGAATTCAGTGCATGGTGAAAATCTTTATCGGTAACCCTCCTATACTGTTCTTTCAATACTCCATCCTTGTCACACATTACCCTATATTGATCAAATATAGAAAAAATTCCAAGATCTTCCAACTTATAGTGAATGTATGATATAATATCCTCTACATGCAAAACTCCATATGGGACTCCAGATAGGGATCCGACAGGATCAGTTTCAATGGATTTAAAAGGGTGCCTCTTAAACTCTGGACAAGGCCTGATTGTAACATCTACCAGATGTGGTGCATCCATCTTCAAAGATTCAGACTTAGAAACAAATAACAAGATTTATCGGATAAATACCTTTCAACACTTCCACAACTAGGGTTTCAACATTGAGATTGCACTTTCACTGATTACCAATCATAGATCACTCCAAATCTTCTATTAATCTAATCAAATGTTGCTCACACAAGCTCTTTCTACTTTCTTCACTCTTCAGGTTCTCTCAAGAATGCAATGTGATAAATGATATTCAAAAAGTCCTTTTGTTTTCTCAATACCTATTGCATTAAATGCTATTCTTGATTGTATAAACAAACAAACCCTAAAACAACATTCAATATACTACCGGTTCTCATATCACATCAAACCTACCAGTTTGATCATAAAATCACTTCACAATATCATAATGCATCAAGATATGTAGATTTATCTTACTGCACACCATATAAGGGGGGTCTGAAAATGGATCTAACATTAAGCTCCCCCTAAGCCTTTTAACAACTTAGTTTGTCGGTGATGAGTTCTCCACACTAGGTGAAGAATTAGGATCTTCCGATGGTTTCTCACCACTCTTCTTTTTCTAGATCTTGTTCATCTTCGCTCTGGTCTCTTCCACATCAAATTTCTTCTTCCCTTTCTGGTCAGCAGATTGATTTATCGGTTGACTGATTTGTCCTCCTTGCTTCAAGCTCTTGACTCGTCCTGATGGTTAGGGCTTCCAACTCTCTCCTTAGATTTGCCTTCTCATAATTCAGTTTTTCAACTTTAGTAACCAATGCATCCATGTTTGCTTCATCAGAAGAATTGTTTTCAGTAAACTCAATCAATTGTTCTGCAATCTCTCTTCTCTTAGCAAGTGAGGCTTTATACATGCCTTTCAATGTATCTAGGGCTTCCTTAGCTTCTAGAAGCTGGTTAGACATCTTTCTATAGCTCATATCCCCCATGATAGCCTTAGGGATCTTTCCCAAATAGTTAAGCCTTAAGGGAATTAGGCTTTGATACCAATTCATAAACTTATAAGGCATTGAGAGGGGGGGGGGTGAATTAGTGCAAGCAAAAACCACACCATAAAACTGATCACCACCTTAAATAGCTTAAATCTTAATAAACATAAAAGAAATATCACCACATAAGCTAACACCCAATATATCAAGCTCCACATAACACAAAGATTTATATGTGGAAACCCAAAAGGGAAAACCACAGTGGGAGTTCGTACCCACAAGATTAACTATCTATAAAATAGAAATCTTTGACTGGTTAAGGTCTTACAAATATGCTCGGTTAGGAGCAAACCCTGTTAGGAGTCACCCGGTTAAGAAATTTACCTCAACCCTTGTTAGAAGCTTTACCCTATTAGGAGCAAACTCGCAAGAGAATTTAGACTTAAGTTAATGAGATACCTTGTTAGGGGATTTACAATTTCAGGCCTATTAGGGCCTACCCAGTTAGGGGATTTGACTGTTGCAACTGTTAGGAAAACAATAGTAAAATGATCTGCATGTAGCACCTCTGTGCTTGATAAGATCCACTTGAGTTCCACTCAAGAATACATCAATATAGAGCTTTTCAGATTACCGCACAATCAAACTCTCAATATTCGCTCACAATCTCATGCTTCATCTCATAACTCATCACACTTTTTATAAGCATCAACTTAGTCAACTACTAACCTCAGAACAATTTCCTAGGTTCAAGGAATTTGGTCAATCTTGGACTACATGTTTTACTTATGTTGGCCACTGACATAACGACTAAAAAATAAAACATTATATATATCGATTTACCGATCTTAGTGACTTTGTTCTACTGGTTAGTTGTTCTTCATGATTGACTGCTTTGTACAACATAACTCGCTCATCCTATTGAATCTGCCACTGCGGTGTGAAACATAGCTACTTGATACAATCTCCAACACTCCTGCAAAACTATATCACCTAACTCTTCATTGATTGCTCATACCAGTTGCTTGAACACATCTTTGTTCCTATTTACCAGTAGAAGTCCTATTTGCTGGTTCACTGATAAACTGTCTCCTCTACCAGTTATGCTTTACCAGTTGGCCTAAAAGACTTAGATGACTATCAAAACATAGTTGCCATCAATTAAAACATAAAACAAGTCATCAATCAACCTATTACATCAAAACATCATCATCAAGCCAACAGAACTCTCACTGCAGAGTTAACACAAAAAACTCATCCTACCCACAAGGATAACACAACTAGCTAGGCTCTGATACCACTTGTAAGGAAAGAAGAGTGCAGAAAATTCCTTCCTAATGTTAATTTCTTAGAGAAGTGAAGCAGATGAGTGTTTTTTAATTCAAATTACAACAACTAAAATACACAATACAAGACAAAACAAAGCACCATGAAAAACTTCAACACAAAAACATATACCAAATTTCACGTGGGAAAACCCTTATGGGTGAAAAACCCACACACCAAAGCAATCTCTTGTATTACAGTAAAATCAATTTACATACAGGTTACAAATATTTGATCTGGTCTCTATTCAGGCATCAACAATACGAAAGACTACATTCACAATTGGCTTTTCAATTCTGCTTATAGAATTACCAAATTGATGTCACAATCCTCTCTGCACAATAATATAATTCATTCACACATGATCTCAGTCACTAAACAATCATTTTTTTCCAGACATTACTATATATCTCTATCAAAATATGGTTTGATTTAGTTACCTTGTTACCTGTTGGAAATTGACACTCATCTGATAGTTTCTGGTAGTTTTCAGTGGTTGATTATTGGTTCAGGGTTTTCATTGATGGCAATTCTTCATAGAGATTCAATCTGGCGGTCATAATTCTTCTTATCCAGAAGCAAGTGTTAACTGGTAGCCCGTTAACCAGTATTTCAAGAAGAACAAAGCATTTTTGGTCCAGAAGCTTTCTGGTGATTGCGGTGCATTGAATCAATTTTGGGATGATTGGGACAACATAAACACATCATTTTATTATTGTTTTGGTGATCCACATTTATCTTTTGGGATCCGATCAAGACAACATGAGACCACACGTTACACTAGCATGCCGATATGGTAAACGACCTATTTTGTGATTGTCGGTGTATAAGTCTGGTGTGGATAATCTTTTTGGTGCATGATGCAATTGTATGAGAGTGAGTGGTGATCGAGAATCTATTTTGGTGTAGTTTCACGTGCACATTCTTGATCTAGTAGCTGAATGAGATAGAGAACATGGCATAACAGAGTAGATCAGTAGAAGGGAGTCAATCGATATATTTGGCACTCAATTGAAACACATCCAAGCATTGTAGATTCTTTTTCATAGTTCATTTACTATAATTCATCACTGTAACTAATTTGTAAGTCAGTGAGACTTCCCTGAGGGTTGTAGCCTTCTGGGTTATTGTAATTGAGCAGTGAGCTCTAGGCACTGTGCCTTAATGCCTGCACATTCCCATATTATAATATTGTTTTTCTCTTGGTCATAGTGGAATAATATTGTGGGTTCAAATCCCACCATGGTTTTTCCCATTTGGGTTTCCATGTAAAAAATCCGGTGTTATGCTCTTATGGTTGTTTGCTTTATGTTTCTGCATTTTAGTTTCATTTATTTGCTTCCTGTGGTTTAAATTTAAGTTTGAAAATATGCTAACTGGTAGACCACTGATTCACCCCCCCTCTCAGTGATCCTTGAGTCCAACAATTGGTTTCAGAGCCTAGTTCCTCTGAGGAAGCTTAATCGCTTGAGGAAGGTTAGGGAGATTGAATCAATGGATTCCGGTTTTCAGAGACAACTCCGTGTGGCAATTGAGGATCTTGATGAAGCTAGAAATAAGATCTGTACCTTGAAGAAAAAACTAAATGTTGCTAATGATTTCATTAATGACTTGAAGGATCAAGAAAACACTTCAAGAGACAAGAGGAAGGAATTGATGGACAAGTTGAAGGAGAAAGAAGATTAGATCATGGAATATCAGGGTAAAGCTAATGAATGTGACAAGGTTGAAAGAGAGAATGTTGCCTGGAAGAATGAGATGTAATCCATTGTGATGAGGCTAACTAAGGAGATTGAGGATCAGAAGAAGAATGAAGAGAATCTGGCACAATCATTGAAGGAAAGAGTTGATGAATGCTTTAGGCTTACCTATGAGAATGATCAGTTGAAGCTTGAGTTGACACAGTCAAGGAATAATGGTCAAGAGCTTGAAAGATAGATTGCTACCTTAAGAGATGAACTTGCTATTGCTAATTAATACAAAGACAAATTCAAAGCTATCTCAACAAGGCTTGATGAGATGCTAGAAAGCCAGAGACATGGAAAGGACATGCGAGGACTTGGATTTGAGAAAGGAGAATCCTCCGGATCTAGAAAATGCAATGCAAAACCTGACTAGAAGAAAAGCAAGAATCCTCTAGTAAGACAACTTGATGCTCATAAATTCAATGGTAGATTCTTTACTTGCAATAAATTTGGTCATATGGAAAATCAATGTAGAAGTAGGATGGATAATGAAATGAACAACATGAATAATACTCCCTCCTTTACTGGTCAGTGTTTCATATGCCATAATTTTGGGCACAAGTCAAATATGTGTAGAGCAGTAATGAATAACTTCCAAAACAAGAGGTGCTATGCTTGTGGGATGTTTGGACATATCTCTAACTAGTGCAGGATGAGACCAAATTAGATGAACTTCAGAACTATACAAAATAATGTTGTTTGATGTGCATGCAATAAAACCAATCACATTGCAAAGTACTGTAGAAGCAAGAATAGTGTTCTGATAGACAAGAGAAAATTGGATGAGAAGGGAAAGGCGATAGTGGAAGAGACCAGAGACAAGAATGAGATGATGTGGGTTAGAAAAGATGACTCTAAAGCAGAAAATGGGTCTGCACCGAAACACAGTGCAGGATCTTCATCCTGTAACTAGGGCTTTATGCCTTAGGGGGAACTCTTCATGAAAATTATAAGAACCCCCTCTTCGGTGATCTGCAATCGATTCCGGAAGGTTACAAAAGGCTTAGATCAGATGTGTAGATGTCATCTAGAAGTTTCATAGAATATTTGATGCCTGGGTAAGTGACTCTGTGAAAATCATGGTAACTAGTTGTAACATTTATTACAGTGAAGAATTAGGTTTTTGAAAGATAAAAAGGCATTTGATAGCTTCATTTGTCACAATGCGATCAAGCGAATAGTGAAGAGAAGAAGAGAAAAGTGATTTGGCAATTTCCTCAACGATCTCAGCAACTCTAAAGCAAATTTCAGCACCCAGTTGTGAATCAAGGTATTTATCTGTTTAGGCTTTCAATTTCTGTAAACCTTAAATTCAAAATGGCTTCAACTTTTGGTATTTCTACCCCTTTGGTGGTCGAGATTAAGGATAGGGCCAGACCTATATTCAAGAAACACCCTTTCAAGTCATTTGAGGATGATCTAGAAGGTGCATTCTCATCGATACCCTACGACGTTCTTCATAATGAAGATATTAGGGCATAGATCCACTATGATCTCAAGGAGCTTAGAAACACAAATATGCCAGACCTGTACAAGAAACACTTGGTGGACAGTCTAGGAAATCTCAAACCCGAGTTCAAAGTTCTTCAAGATAAGGGTTTTTCACAGTTTGTTTATTTTCCACTCTTCGACGAAGTAGAGTGGATCCGATACATTCCCAGTCGAGTTCATGATGAGTTTATATGGCTTGACAGGCCCCACAAGATCACCTAACAGGTGATCCGAGCCGTGACATGCCTCAATGAAACCGGTGAAGTGCCTAGCCTAAGGAAAGTGTCAAATGACACGGTGATAGTGACCACAGGTTCCAAATTTGACAATAGCGCAATGACCATAAACTACATTTTGGAGAATGATGTGAAATTTTTATCAATGGTAGTCGGTTACAAAGTTTACTGGTCGAGAATACACAACTCTGTCTCCGGTACTACTATATACTCATCCTATAAGATGTTGAAAGATGACAAAAGGTATGAGCTATGCACAATCCTCCTAAATGATTTATTAAGCAATTTGAAGAAAATTAAGCAAGATAGGAAGCACACCTTCAAATATGGAACTCTTCTTATCTTCTTGGCCTTATACTTCTTGAATGAGATACCTGGTGTGAAAGGGAAGGTCCAATGGGCCTATGATACCCCAGTGGTGATGCAAATTAAAGAGGGATTGTGGGGAATTGGAGATGCTACAATGGAAATATCCACTCTAGGGATACTTCAAATCTTTCCAAGAAGCAATGAAAAGAAGAGAGAGAATCCCTAAAGAGATTATTGGAAAGTATGAGCAAACCATTTGATTCATGGTTGACAAAGATCAATGCCAAATGGAAGTGGTGGAACCCAGAATAGTATGGATCATTCCCATGGGGTATGAAGTTGACTCCATTACACTTTAGGCATATGCTCAACATTTACTAAGTCAATCGTCGGACCCTAAGGAAGGGAGATTAAGAACATTCAAGGAGAAAGACCTTGAATTGCATAGACAATTCACTGCACTTGCTAGAAAAAGGAAAGTTACTAAGATGGCTGAGGAGGTGATAGCTCAGGTGGGATTCACCTAGGAGGAGGTGAAGAAAGCAAGAGAAAGATATGCACCGATTAAGACCAAAGAGGAAACCAAGAAGCCTAAGGTTGATTTGGTTCCCTCTAAGGTCAAACCCAAAGAGACCAAGTCTAGTCCTGCTTGGTGGTATCATCTTCAGGACCTAGCCCATTTGGGAAAGGTGTATTGAAGCAAAAGGAGAAGCCCAAGAGGACTTAAGTTGTTGTATCTCCAATGGCTTTTGAAATAGAATCTGGTGAGGAAGCAGGAAAGGTGAAAAAGAAAGGTGAGTTTGTCAGAGTGGTGAGAAAGTCATAGTTCGGTGGAGCCCAACAAAGCAAGAAAGAAAAATCTGATCCTATCCTCGATGAAAGACCTAAGAGAGAAAGAAAGGTTAAAACTCAACCCAAGTCTGGTAATAAACAAGGTAAATCTGCACGTTTTCCTTCATTATCACCATATCAGTTGATTGATGAGATAACCGTAGATGGTAATCTAAATAATATTGTTGTGTGCTATGCGAATTTAGATGAGGTTGATTAGAGAAAGGTAGAAGAAGCAATTGTATTATATTTACACAATTTTAGCAAAACATTAATTGAGTTGGAGAAGAGAATTCCCAAGGATTTGTATAATCTTATTGATGCAAAGCGAATGACAACAAGCAAAATAGACAAAGAAATGAAAGAGAGAGAACTAATAAATGTTTGCACCTATATCACTCTTGAAGAAGCCAAGAGGCTTATTGAGGAAGCAAATAAGAAAGAATTTAGAAGAAAAAATAGAGTTAATAGATTAATGATTTGGAAGGTAGAGGAGGTGAGGAAAGAGAAAAAGGATATATGGAGAAAAATCATTTAAAATGATCCCTTGCACAAAGATGCATTTAAGTCCTCTCAACCGGAAGAAAAGCAAGGTGTTTTCGGTGGTCAGAAGGATGAAAATTAGACTAAGGGACATCCAGAAGGTTAAGGTAACACAAAACTTGACGCTAAGACCAGTGATAACCCTTTGGTGGTGGACAATTCAACAACCCCTGAGATCCAAAAGGATGATACTGCACCAAGTGGAAACACTGGTGCAAAAGATAAGGGGATGGAGAAGAGAAAAAGGATGTTGAGTGTGCAGAGGCTAAGGTTGCAGAGTTAGATAAAGGGAAAGGAGTAGCTGATCTGACAATTGTCACTCCTCCAGTTACAACAACCCTACCTCAGATCCCTATAAATCTAGATGGTCCACTGAACCTTGGAAAGATGTCTCATGTAGAAAAGCTCATGCTCGCAACTTTTGTGCAAGACGAAGATAGTCAGGACCTGGTGAATTCGGATTATGAAGATACAAAGCTTATTTTGATGTCAGTTGATGTTTTGCAGAAGGTAGCTCCAAATCTATAGTTTGATTCCAATAAAAGCCCCTCCAGTAAATTGTTGCAATTAATTAACAGTGTAAATACAAATTTTGATTCTTTAGAGAACTCTGATACTCATAAATTTTTGGATAGATTTAAGGATGTTAGGATGCAAACATTCTAGAAGATGATTGAGGATGATAGAGTGAGACTAAATAAGAGACTGTAGATTATTTCCGATGCATTTTCAAAAGGCGGTGAATTGTATAAGTCATGTCTATTTTTTCCTATATTCATTATAGATATAGACAAGCAGATAGGTGTTTTCTAGGGCAAGCTTGCTGGTATTTCATAGTCCTTTGATCCAAATGTAGCTCTAACCAATAGTATTTAAGGACAAATTATAGCCTTAAATGATCAAATCTCAAGCCTCCAAGCAGACAAGGACAAATTTTGAGAAAAGTTGGTGAACTCCGGAACTTGATTGCCCTCCAGTTGGACATTGTGTTAAGTAATAATGTAGATTTCATGAAGGAAATGGCTCACTCTATGCCATCTGATCTAAGGGAATTAGAAATTCATACCACTGTATTTAGTGTATTCATCACAGTTTTGGATAACTTGTAGACTGGGTGGGATACACACCTAGGATTTTTGAAGACTATTTATGCTGATATCTTCAAGTATTTTAAAATTTTCTGGTGAATATCTCTGTATATAAGTTTTGGACAACACCCCATCTTTGGCATTACTGTCAAAGAGGAGAGGAAAGGTGAAAAATGTACAGTATAGAAGAGTGGAATTCTTTGTCTAAGGGGGAGCCTTATAAATGTTGGTATTTTGGTATGGTTTTGTCATTGATGTCAACACCTACTAAACACTTATCAACTCTAGCACTTTGGAGTATCAACAACATTCATCAGCAAGCAAGTGACTCATGCCCAGTCACCGGTATCTAGTACACTGGCATGATATAATGATTATCAGCACTTGGAATGTTATCGAAAACACTTGGTAATGGCGAAGACATCGTGTGGACACCTTGTCTTGGAGTTTTGTTTATTGGTATATTCATATTTGCATATTTGCTGTCACTGACAAATAGGTCCAGGTTACACTGACAGGTTTATCTTTTCCAGATCAGCACGACATGCTATGGAGATGATTAATTATTGTTGTAAATGCATTAAGCCGACATGTTGAATCGGTTATTGCATCAGATATTGTATTGTTTGTAAAATGTTTTTATTGTAATATCTTGTAGAGCCGACCTACTAAAATTGGTCTTAAGTTATGGTATAAATGTAAGATCTTATTTGTAAGATCAAGTGTGGAATGTGAAAAAGGATTGTGTAAAGGTATATGCGAGAATAAGCAGAGATATACACATAGACATCATTTGAAGATTGAAGGAGGGTTTTTGTGAAGACAATCAAAACTACATCGATACTGAATCCAACATATGAAGATGCTATTTTGTGCAGTACATTCTTATTGGATTTAACCATCCAACTGTAGTCAGTGTGACTCGCATTTTGTGATTGAGCATTGAGCTCTAGGCGCTCGGCCTTTTTGCATGTGCAGACCCCATTTATGTACACTTACTATCTGTAGTAGTATCATCTGATTGTGGGTAAGGTTTCCCACAATGATTTTTCCCCTTACAAGGTTTCCATGTACAAATATTGGTGTTATGTGTTGTGGATGACTTTGTCTTTATGTTTCATGCACTAATCCTTACCGGTATAGCAATTAACTATTAAAACTGTCTACCGACATGTTAAACTGGTTTACCGGTATTAAGCATTTAGTTGGTTAAGTTGTTTTTGGTTTGAATTTATTTGACAACTGATTCACCCCCCTCCTCTTAGTTGTCTTTGGGACCTAACAATTGGTATCAGAGCTTAGTCCTCTTTTGCAGAATTTTAACAGCTTGAGGAGACCCAATGTCTACTAACTATTTCAGGAAGGACAGTCCTAAACTTGATGGAGCCAACTATGGCATATGGAAGATCAAAATGGAGACACATCTAAATTGCATTGGAAGGGATATCTGGGATGTTACAAAGAATGGTTATACTGCTGCTGTACAAGGTCAGCCTAGTCTAGCTAACTTGACTAAAGATGAGGAAAATGATTGCAAAGCAAGAGAAGCACTTTTGAGCGCATTATCAGATCAACAAATCATGAGACTATCAGATAGGTCTATTGCTAAAGATATTTGGGATCATTTGGAAACACTGAATGAAGGAGATTCCATAGTCAAAATTGCAAAACTTGAAAGCTTTTTGGTCAGGTATGAACATCTGAAAATGGAAGAAGATGAAAGGATTTCTGCTTTTATGGAAAGAGTAAATGAGATTATTTTGGGTATTAAATGTTGTGGAGGAACCTTAAGTGCGGATGAAATTGTTTCAAAAGTTTTAAGAGGATTGCCACCGACATATAAAATGAAAGTCACTGCTATAAATGAGTTAAGAACAATGCCTAATACATCAGTTACTAGGGATACATTGATTGGGAAACTCTCAGCTTTTGAAATTGAAGAATTTGGTCCTGTTGCTACTATAAAGATAGATTTGGCCTTTAAAGCATCAACATGATCTTCTCCATCATTTTACAAATCTGATTGGAAAGCATTTTATGCAAGAGAACTTGAAGAAAGCAGGAAAGAGAATGAAGAACTTGAAGAACTTGAAGCACTATTTGCAAGGAAAATGCCTAAAGGTCCAGTTGGAAGTAAGTATGAAGGTAAAGCACCCTTTAAATGTCTTAACTACAATAAGATTTGTCATATGGCTTCAAGATGCCCTGATAGACATGCTAGACTAAGAGAAGAAGCTAGAAGAACATACAAGCCTAACCCTGAATATCAGAGATACAGATTTAAGAAGAATAAAGACAAATCCTGTTACATTGTTGATGAAGGTGTGACTGATGATTCTGATGAGGATCTAGTAGACAATGGATGGGTTTTTGTTGCTATAACAGAAGATCAACTGACACCTACTGCTCAACCGGTAGTACAGGCCTTGGTAGCTAAACTCTAAGTAAAGGATGAATGGATCATTGATTCAAGATGCTCACATCATATGACAAGAGACAAAGGTAAATTCTTGAACTTTCAAGAATACAATGGATGCTTAGTGAGATTTGGAGATGACAAAGCTTGTTCAATCAAAGGTAAGGGTACAATATCTCTTGATGGTAAGCATAACACTGACAATGTATACTATGTTGAAGGATTAAAGCATAATCTTTTGAGTGTTGGTCAATTAGTTGAGAAAGGATTTCAGTTACAATTTAAAAATGGAAAATGCAAAATCATGAATAGAACTGGTTTGGAAATTGCAACTAGTAATCAGACTAGAGGTAATATCTTTCATTTGAATAACAGTGAAAAGACATGCTTGATTGCACATATAGATGAAAGTTGGTTATGGCATAAGAGACTCTGTCATGTAAACTTTGATTGCATGGTGAAAATCAGTACTACTAAGGCAGTTAGAGATTTACCTAAAATTGTCAAACTTCAGAATACGGTATGTAAGGAATGTCAATTTGGAAAACAAGTTAGAGCTAGTTTCAAAAGTATTCCAAAAAAATCCAATAATGCTCTTGATTTGATTCACACTGATTTATGTGGTCCAACTAGAACTAAAAGCTTACAAGGTGATATATATTTCATGCTAATCATTGATGAGTATTCTAGAATGTGTTGGGTTACTTTTCTTAGAGAAAAATCAGAAGCACTTGGAAAGTTCAAATTGTTCAAGGAGATGGTTGAAAATGAAACCGGTAAGAAAATCAAATGTCTAAGATCAGATAAAGGAGGAGAACTTACATCTAAGGAATTTAATACATTCTGTGAAGTGAATAGAATTAGAAGACAACTATCAACACCTCAGACACCACAACAGAATGGAGTTGTTGAAAGGAAAAACATAACTATCTTGGATGCAACAAGAAGTATGTTATCAGAAGAAAACCTACCACATGTATATTGGAGAGAAGTAGTCAGTACAATGGTCTATACATTCAACAAAGTTCACATCAAAGGTGAAACCGGTAAAACCCCTCATGAACTATGGTTTGGTAATACTCCTACTCTTAAGTATTTCAGAATTTTTGGAAGTAAATGTTATATCAGAAGAGATGAGTATATTGGCAAATTTGATCCTAGAAGTGATGAAGGAATATTTCTTGGTTATTCATCTAAGAGCAAGGCATATAGATGATTTAACAAAAGATTGCAGAAAATTGTTGAAAGTAAAAATGTAAAGATTGATGAACAATTCAGAGGAACTTCAAGGTATATAGACTCTGAATTGGCAACAAAAATTTTGGCAAATGAACCTACTCTAAATCCACCGGTATAGAATGAAGATCCAGTTAACCCGGTATCATCTGAGGATTCCACAGTAACTGAGGAACCACAACAAACAAAGACACCCCGGTATGTAAGACTGAATCATTCTGAAGATCAGATAATTGGAAACAAGTTTAAATGAGTTAGGATAAGAGGAAGATTGGAAAATGAAGAGGTATGTCTTATTTCTCAAATTGAACCATCATTTGTTAATGAGGCATGTGAAGATAAATTTTGGATTAAAGCTATGGAAGAAGAATTAGAACAAATTGAGAAAAATAACAGTTGGACATTAGTTCCCCGACCTAAAGATAAAAATGTAATTGGAACCAAATGGGTATTTAGAAACAAACTTAATGAAGATAGTAAGGTTGTAAGAAATAAAGCAAGACTAGTGTGTAAGGGATATTCTTAGATGGAAGGAGTTGATTACAATGAAACCTTTGCACCGGTAGCTAGAATTGAGGCAGTCAGATTATTTTTGGCTTTTGCAACACACAAGAACTACAAAGTTTATCAAATGGATATTAAATGTGCATTTTTGAATGGAGATATTGAAGAGGAAGTCTACATTGAACAACCTGATGGATTTTCTTTGGCAGATGACAATGATATAGTTTGCAGGTTAAGAAAAGCTCTGTATGGATTGAAACAAGCTCTAAGAGCTTGGTATGCAATATTGGATAAGTATATTTTAAAGATTGGTTTTACTAAAGGAAATGCAGACAACAATTTATATTTTAAAGTAACTAATGATGACATCTTGATTATAGAAGTATTTGTTGACGATATAATCTATGGAGGAGAAGAGGGATTATGTAAAGAATTTTCTATTAAAATGCAGCAAGAATTTGAAATGTTTATGATTGGAGAAATAAAATTCTTTTTAGGATTGCAGATTTCACAGACTGATAAAGGTATATTTTTTAGTCAATCCAAGTACTTAAAAGAGTTACTAAAGAAATTTGGGATGGAAAAATCTAAATCGGTAAGCACACCTATGACAACAAATGACAAATTATCACAAAGGGATGAATCTACACCTGTTAATCCAACTAGATACAAATCTATGATAGGAGGTTTACTGTATTTGACACAAACCATATCTGATATTATGAATGCAGTATGTATTGTTTCAAGATTTCAAAGTAATCCTAGAGAAAATCATGAATCAATAGTAAAAAGGATTTTCCGGTACTTACAAGGCACTACAAATCTTGGATTATGGTATCCTAAAGATGAAAAATTTGAATTATGTGCATACACAGATGCAAATTGGGCAGGAGATGTGGATGATAGAAAAAGCACCACCGGCAGAGCATTCTTTCTTGGAAACAGACTAGTTTCTTGGCCGAGTAAGAAACAAAGTTGTACATCTTTATCAACAGCAGAATCAAAATATGTTGCAGCAACAACTAACTGTACACATGTACTATGGCTTAAGCAAATGTTGAAAGACATAAAGGTAAAATGCAAGGAACCTATTACTATCTATTGTGATAACACTGCAACAATTGATATATCTAAGAATCCGGTATTACATTCTAAAACCAAACATGTTTCTATCAAATTGAATTTTCTAAGGGAAATGTTGAAGCAAAGGAAATAAAACTGGTTTATGTGAATACTAAAGAGCAGATTGTAGATATCTTTACTAAACCTCTTCCTAAGGAGACTTTTGAATATCTCAGAGATCAGCTTGGGGTCATACCCCCACCAGTAGAGACTTAGGAAGTTGAAGATTGTCATCAACCGACATAATTAACAGAGAAATCTTTTATTCCGGCTTTGATGGGAAGCTACTTCTCAGGGGGAGTAGTTGGTATACTAAATTGATTGGTATTTTTTATATGAACTTGGTTTTGTTGTAACCTTGGCATTTGATGTCAAAGGGGGAGAGATTGGTATGGAAAAACTTTGAAAAACACAAGGAAAACACATGTTGCTCCCAGGGGGAGAGATTGTTGTTTGGGAGAGATTATTACTCTTTGTACATCTCTTTTTGGAGATTGTTGGTTTTGGTATTTGGCATTTCTGTTTTGGCACTTTGATGGCTTTTCCATCTTGTGTTGCCATCAATGCCAAAGGGGGAGATTGTTGGTATTTTGATATGGTTTTGTCATTGATGTCAACACCTACTAAACACTTATCAACTCTGGCACTTTGGAGTATCAGCAACATTCACCGGCAAGCAAGTGACTCATGCACAGTCACTGGTATCTGGTACACTGACACGATATAATGATCACCGACACTTGGAATGTTATGGAAAACACTTGGTAATGTCAAAGACATCATGTGGACACCTTGTTCTGGAGTTTTGTTTATTGGTATATTCATATTTGCATATTTGCTGTCACCGACAAATAGGTCTAGGTTACACTGACAGGTTTATCTTTTCCAGATCAACATGACACCCTATGGAGATGATTAATTATTGTTGTAAATGCATTAAGCCGACATGTTGAATTAGTTATTGCATCGGATATTGTATTGTTTGTAAAATGTTTTTATTGTAATATCTTGTAGAGCCGACCTACTAAAATTGGTCTTAGGTTATGGTATAAATGTAAGATCTTATTTGTAAGATCAAGTATGGAATGTGAAAAAGGATTGTGTAAAGGTATATGTGAGAATAAGCAGAGATATACACACAGACATCATTTGAAGATTGAAGGAGGGTTTTTGTGAAGACAATCAGAACTACACCGGTACTGAATCCAACATATGAAGATGCTATTTTGTGCAGTACATTCTTATTGGATTTAACCATCCAACTGTAGTCAGTGTGACTCCCATTTTGTGATTGAGCAATGAGCTCTGCGCTTGGCCTTTTTGCATGTGCAGACCCCATTTATGTACACTTACTATCATCAGTAGTATCATCTGATTGTGGGTAAGGTTTCTCACCGTGGTTTTTCCCCTTACAGGGTTTCCACGTACAAATATTGGTGTTATGTGTTGTGGATGACTTTGTCTTTATGTTTCAAGCACTAATCCTTACCGGTATAGCAATTAACTATTAAAACTATTTATCGGCATGTTAAACTAGTTTACCAGTATTAAGCATTTAGTTGGTTAAGTTGTTTTTGGTTTAAATTTATTTGACAACTAATTCACCCCCCCTCTCAGTTGTCTCCGGGACCTAACAATAAATTCTTTTGATTATTTTGAACCGGTGAACAGTGCTCAACACTTAGTCATTTTTTACGAGTGTTGCCATCAATGCCAAAGGGGGAGATTATTGGCAAATGACACTCATCTAATAGTTTCTAGTAGTTTGCAATGGTTGATTATTGGTTTAGGGTTGTCATTGATGACAACTCTTCATAGACATTCAATCTGATGGTCATAATTCTTCTTATTTGAAAGCAAGTGTTAATTGGTATCCTGTTAACAAGTATTTCAGGAAGAACAAAGCATTTTTGGTCTAGAAGCTTTCAAGTGATTGCAGTGCATTGAATCATGTTTGGGGTTATTGGGCTGACATAGACACATCATTTTATTACTATTTTGGTGATCCACATTTATCTTTTGGGATCTGGTCAAGCCGACATGAGATTACATGTTACATTAGCAGATCGACATGGTAAATGACCTATTTTGTGATTGTCGGTATATAAGTTTGGTGTGGATGATATTTTTGGTGCATGATGCGATTGTATGCAAGCGAGTGGTGATCAAGAATCCATTTTGGCACAATTTCACGTGTGCATTCTTGATCCAATAGCTGACTGAGACAGAGAACATGGCATAACAAATGAGATCAGTAGAAGGGAGTTGGTATATTTGGCACTCAACTGGAACTCATCCAAGCATTGCAGATGCTATTTCAGAGTTCATTTACTGTAATTCATCATTGTAACTAATTTTTAAGTTAGTCAGACTTCCTTGAGAGTTGTAGCCTTCCAAGTTATTGTAATTAAGCAATGAGCTCTAGGCAGTGTGCCTGAATGCCTGTGCATTCCCATATTATAATATTGTTTTTCTATTGCCCATAGTGGAATAATATTGTGGGTTCAAATCCCACCGTGGTTTTTCCCATTTGGGTTTTTAGGTAAAAATCCGGTGTTATGCTCTTGTGGTTGTTTGTTCTATGTTTCTGCAATTCATTTTCATTTATTTGCTTCTGGTGGTTTAAAGTTTGAAAATCTGCTAACCGGTAGATCACTGATTTACTCCCCCTTTCAATGATCCCTGATTCCAACAGTTACCAATTGTTGAACTTCTTCAGATTGTCAATAACATGACATGTTATCTGTATCGCTTCCTCTGAGTCATTCTAGTTTCTACCAATTTCCTACACACAACTCAATGTGTCGCTTCACACTCGACCAAGGCTATCGAGAACTATTTCCTTTTGGGTCAATCATTGGGTTCCAACTTTGTATGAATCATCCATGGTCCCACCTCTCTTGTCGTTGTTGCAAGATGACGGGATGAGCATATCCTTGCTCCCTTCTTAGCCTGCAACACCACCTTCAAACCACTATTCACCATGTGGGGTGGCAAGATGACATATCCCTTTGCCTTTGACCTTATCCCGCACTACACCTGAGACTACTGGAAAATACCTACGGGGTGGCGGGAAGAACCATTCCTTCATATTTGCCAAGACTTTTACAAAACTATAATGAAATCGAGCTCGTCGGTATAGCTTATGACTTCAGTTGATAGTGAAATCTGATATACCATGAATTCTATGAGCTGCTGGAGTATTTGACCGAAAAAAAATGTTACACTGATATCCTTGCTCCTTCAAGGGATCGAATAACACACTAGTTATCAAATTCGAAGATGATCAATAAGATGAAGGTTATCAACACTGAATTTTTCAATTCAAAGATCAGGTGCCATCTGTTTGAGATGTCAACCAATAAGTTTGAGACACCCATTCTGAACAATATGCTTGCAATGGAAAACAAATCGTTCGACTTGTGTGAATTATTGAAAGAAATGTTGTTAGAGAATATCAAGATGACAAAAGAGAAGAATTATGATTTCCAATTTGGGTCATTGCTTGTAAGTTTGGATATGTACTATTTGGGATCCCTTCTGGCAAAATATAATGTCATCTGGGAGTCTGGTTCTGATTGCAAGGAAGATATTTATATATTTGAATAGTCTGAATAATAAAGAGGAAGCTTGTGATACCTATTTCAAAGTGTTTTCGTACATGTGGAGTGTTGGCCCGATACCTGTATGTTTCATTTTTGGTTTTGGAGGTTCCTCCTCCAGAAGGAAGAAAACAAGACAGTTTATTCCTATTAGTATTTTGAAGCCAAAGAGAAGCAAGGAAGAAGATGTTGTTGTGATTTAAAATTTGGGATCCTTTGTAGCTGGAAGAGATTTAGTTGTTGCAAAGTAGGAAGCTGGAGAATCGGATGATGAATCTAATTTGCTGAAATTGGTTGACAGAGTGGATGGAATCAAGAAGATTGGTGTGATGTGGCCAACTTGAGTCGAGTTAGATAAAATTTGAAAGCATTTTGTTAAATCATTTAATCCAAAATAACATGAGCCTTAAAGATATCAGTAATCTGCTTCTAGAATCTCTGAATGAAGTTCTAAAGGAGAAGTTCTCTAAGTAGTTAGTCGAAGGAAAAGGTTTGGATATGCAGAATTTGCTGAGTGAATGTGCTAATGAACAAATTTTTTTATTAGAATTTAGTGTTGGTAGAATCTATAGGTAATGTATCTCTTGGTCGACAGTTGTAGTGAAGCACAAAATAAAAATTGATGCTATTGAAGATGAGCTAACAATCTTAGGCAAATCTTTTGATTTTTTGAATGATAAGGATGGTGAGTAGAGGAAAAGAATCAATTCTCTTAAAGCTAAACTCTTATTGCTGCAAAGGCAAAGAGAAGACTTTGTGAACATGTTTTGGAAGGTTAAGGAGATTGTTGAGGCCAAATTGGAGCATTTTTCAGTGTTGCTCAGGAATGCAGTTGAGTATGACCAGAACCCATTTGCTCTTGATAGTTTTTCCTATGCAGCTGATCTGTTAGTAGAGCACAAAATCCTTTCAGTTAGCATTAAACTAGCTATACATTCTTGGGAAGTTCTTCTTCCGAATCTGAAGGAGAAATACAAGTTTATCTTTTCGAACAAGAGCATCAAAAGGTTCTTGTGTGGTATTCAGGTTCTTAAATTTTTGTAGTTGTATATATTATATTTTTCTTCCTTTCTTCTTTCATTCTTTTTTCATCAAAGGCATCCTTTCTCCTTGATGTCAAAAGGGGGAGAGAGGAATGCGTTTTCAAAGGAATGTGGCTTCTTGGATTCGAGGAGTTGCATGAGTAAGGGGGAGCTGTACACAGTTATGTTTTGGATATATATTACCATTAATGACAAAGGGGGAGATTATTAGACTTGTTTGAATATTGTTGTCATTGATAAAACCAACTATCTGGTTTGGATCAGACAATATATGTAGTCTAGATTGGTTTGGATATCGGTCTGAATGTGGTATGTAGTTAGCATGCGTAGTTCTTTTGTTATGGATAGATGTTTCTATTATGGACATACATTATGATGCAGTATGATGGAGGTAATATAATGTGGTAATCTCTGGAAGATCCTTGTTCCAGAGTTTTGAGTTCTCATTGATCCCGGTATCAGTTATGTGTCCCAATATTAGCTATTTTGATCATATCAATAGTATCTCTTTGAGTTTCATGTTGCAGTATGCTTGGTACGCATGGAGTCTATTGTTTGGAGATATTATGCTTAGTTTTTCTCTAACGGGTCAGTATTCTTGGGTATGGATGACCTTGTTATTGGATATTGTTGAGAAATTTGCTGGAATGTGTTGTTGTTATTGATGTCAACATATTCCTCTGTGTTTCATTGTTGTAGTCAGATTAAGTAAGTTGGTTTGGCCAATGTGTTGTAGTTGAGTTTTTGTTGATTAAAGGGTTTTGAGATAAGTATCTTTAGTTGATTCAAATATAGTTTCAGTGGTCCGCATGGAGATTTTATTGAGTTAAGAATGTTAGAATGAACTGGAGGAAAATTGAGAAGGGGGGGGTGAATCAGTATTCCACAATTTAAAGAATTATTGTAGATTATAAACCTTCTACCAGAGAAAAATAAAAACAACACAGTGAAAGATAAAGCATGAGAGAATACAACACACAACACCAATATTTTTGATGTGGAAAACCTGGTGAAGGGAAAAACCATGATGGGAAACCCTACCCATAATCAGATAATACTTTTGCAACAATATGTGAAAATATTACAATGGGGATTGCACTTGCAATCAGGCAACCTCTTAGAGGACACTCCTCAACACAAAAGAGAAGTCTCACTAACTTACATAAACATCGGACTACAATCCGAAGGAAATGAACTGTGGAAATAGCATCTCCTAATGCTTGGTTATAGTTCTGGTTAAGCATAGTGTCTGCCCTGCAACACCAAACTCTCCACAACACTTTGTTGAATTATTTATCCTTGTTAGCACATTTACCTCTCTCTGATAATGCAGACATAATTCCTCCTATAAATTACATAAACATATCTCCTATATATACAAATCATCAACCTTGAGAACAAGGTCGGCTAAAACCTCAACCCTCAACACATAATTACAAAAAATACATCACCTGATACAAAGATCGACCACCAGACCAATATTATGATTTACATTAAATAGCATGGACCTAATTCAAATTCCCAAGCAATTATATCCACCAGAAATCTTGCCAAGGTCAACCACAACACGTTATACCAATCGAGAAAAACCCTCAATGTCAATAACACAGAATATCCAATTGGACCCAAATAGGATCACCAAATCTTCACGCCAGCCAATGCGAAGCTACCAAACAATTGGGACATGATAAAGAACACCTTTAGCACGTTAAGAACCATTTCTAGAAGCCGGATCAAAACCACTTAACTATTTCATCAAATATCATCAACTGAGACCAAGAAAAACAACCGACATTCTAGAACACAATCAATAGATTCGGGAGCACCAAATCATGAACCAATTGAATATGACATACATATAATCATCATGAATAACCTTCCAAAACTACATCTAACAATCTGAACATACCAAAGTAGAATCTCTAATAACCTCTGCCAAAACCATGTCCAACTGGAGCAAGTTAGCAACCAACCGGAGCAAGTCAACAACCAACCAAAGCAGTGTTGACATCAATGAAAACACATAATCAATTCCTGCATACTGCCAACAATGAGATTCAATATTGTGCTTAGTTTTTCAGTTATTTAGTGTTGATTAATGTTCTATATTTTGCTCTACATTATTTCATGTTACAATATCTTGGTTTGGAGATTTGGCTAAGTGTTTGGGATGTTCTGGTGTGTCCTCAATTCAGATGGGTCATCATTTGGAGGTCCACAATTGAATTTTTCAGTTTGATAGTCAGTTCAGTTAGTATTTTTGAAGTTCGGTATAATGATGATGGAGAATCTAGTAAGTAGTGATGTTGTGGTTGTTATTGTGGTAATTAATGATGCTTGTGGATGTTTCTAGATCGTGTCCTATCCATGTTGATGGTGCAAATTGATCGTTGTGTGCATTATTGATGACTTTTCTTGATCTGGTGGTATTCTTCATTTTCTTGGCCGACATGTTGATTGTAGTGTGTTGCGGATGTTTGAGGCATAATTCTTGGAGGTATTTCATGCTCGAGGTGTTGATTCAGGTCCATATTATGTCTTAGCCAACATTATTTTGGTCCACATGTAATATTGTAGCGTGTATGGTTATTTGTGCTATGGGTTGAGCCAACCTTGAAATATAGGTTGATGATATGCATAAATAAATGTAATATCATGTTGCAGATGTATCAATGGATGCATGACATGTGCAAATAATGTATCGATCTTTCAGAAGTAGTGAAGTAATGCGAAGAAGTGAAAATAAGTGTGAAGGAGAAGAATATGTGTTATGTGCTTAACCGGTTTTATAACCAGGCATGAGGAGATGCTATTCTATCAGTTAATGATCTTCCAAATGTAATCCAAATCTTTTTGTAAGACAGTGAGTCTTCCCTAGGGTTGTATCCCTTGTTGTTATTGTTTTTGAGCAGCGAGCTCTAGGCAGTGTGCCTGAATGCATGTGCATTCCCCATTGTAATATTTCATATACTTCTAACAAGGTATCATCATATTGTGGGTAGGTTCCCACCATGTTTTTTCCCTTAACCGGGTTTTCTACATTAAAAATCTTGGTGTTATGTGTGTTATTAATGTGGTGTTGATTCATGCTTTCACTGTTGATTATCAGACATGAAGTTGTGTTTGAGTTAATTAAAGTTTTTGAGAAAATTGATTCACCCCTTATCTCAGTTTTCTGTCTTGTTGCCAACATACTCCCCACTCTGGTAATCTCGACATATACATTGGTAAATGAAGCATGTAAAGGGAAGCGTGTAGAGATCTTGCGGAGGCCAACATGAGTGACATGTTGGGCTTGGCCGACACACTATTTTGTATTTGTGCCCTCCAATATATATATATTAATGTGGTGTTGATTCATGCTTTCACTGTTGATTATCAGACATGAAGTTGTGTTTGAGTTAATTAAAGTTTTTGAGAAAATTGATTCACCCCTTATCTCAGTTTTCTGTCTTGTTGCCAACATACTCCCCACTCTGGTAATCTCGACATATACATTGGTAAATGAAGCATGTAAAGGGAAGCGTGTAGAGATCTTGCGGAGGCCAACATGAGTGACATGTTGGGCTTGGCCGACACACTATTTTGTATTTGTGCCCTCCAATATATATATATACATATATATATATATACATGTATATATATATACATGTATATATATATATACATGTATATATATATATACATGTATATATATATATATATATATATGTATAGATATATATGTATATATGTATATATATATATATATATATATATATATATATATATATATATATATATATATATATATATATATATATGAAGGTGTGTGTGAGAAAGAGATTAAGGAAGTTCATGAGATATGCGAAAGAGAGTTAGCAGCAAAGGTAGCAGTGTGTGAAGTGTGAGTCGTAGACAGTGAAGATATACAATATTGTGTAGTGCAATATTCCTTCACCAGATCTGCTACAAGACAATTGTACAAAGATCTCTAACTGGATCAACTATAAGAGTTTGTAAATTGTAATATGAGCTTAATATTAGAACTCATCATATGCATTTGCAGATGCAATCCTTTTTAGTTCAAAGTTTTCTATTGTAGTGAGCATTCTGGCAGTAAGTCGTTCCTTTGTATCTTTGCAGTGAGTAGTCTGACACTGAGCCTCTTTTGTAATTTGGCAATGAGCCACCCTTTTTGTAAACACCATTTAACTAGTTATATTATCCTAAAAGTTAACACTCTCAGTGGTTTTTCCCATTTGGGTTTTCCATATATAAAATCTGGTGTTTGTCTTGTGGTTGCATTCTTCATGTTTATTCTTCATTTGTTGTTTTATATATGTTAAGTTTGTTTGATGAAGATTGATATATTTGAGGAAGATTACAGTTGAGAAAAGTTTTTATATCTGTGGGAATACTGATTGATCCCCCCTCTTAGTATTCCGGTCCTTTCAACCTAATCAACAAAACTCACAATTTGAGTGTTGGATTTTTCTCTACCAAAGCTTCATAAAAATATCCATCCTGAAACCCTTCAACAAATTTCTTCTTCACAACACCTAGGAGTTGGATTTTTTTTGTTTAAATTTTCTCTACCCTGTTCCTCCTAATAGCCTCCAAATCTACTAAAAAATATGGGATTGGATTTTCTCTTGCATGCGTGTCTCTTCACTTGCAACTTGACAAACTACATTGATGAAAGTAACCCACTTTTGCATGTAATTCATCCTACAACAAGTCTAGTGCCTAATAATGTTGTGTAGATGAAAATGGGTGTTACATTTTTTTTCCTACCAAATTTCACTAAATTATCAAATAATCTAATCTTAGGCTTTGGATTTTCATTTTCTAACCTTTTATATGATTTTCGTTAGAAAAATATATACTTAATAAATTAGGAATCATCTGATCTAATGTGCCAATAAAATGAACATTTACATAATATTAAGCACCATATTTCACCCATAAAATTTGATAGTTTTAACACAATTTTTTCTAGCTTGATTAAATATTTTAAAATTTTCTTTAGTGAGCTAAACCAAGAGCCAAAAGACCTCATACACAACAAGCCAAAAATCAAACAAAAGAAACATAAAATTTAACATATTCTTTGGATGATGCAAGATTACCACACACTCTTAGATGCTCCTGCATCACTAAAGGATTAAATATTTGTTAGATTTGACACACACCTCCAAAATTTAACCTTTATAGATTTTGTATTTTCAGTCTAATTTGAATGAAATAAAAGGTAAAACCTACTTAATTAGTTTCCTTAAATGTAACGATATTTTGAGATTTGCTCCATCAAGCTACAAAATGCACTTGCAATATAAAGACATAAATAAAGGGCCTCCAAAATTTTGTATTATGATCATGTTTTTTCTAATTTATCAATTTATAATTTTATGCAAGAGTGGTATCCTCAAAATTTCAAAAAATACAAGATCTCTCAAAAAGACTATCAAGAAGCAATCCCACAATCTCGGATACCTTGTAAGATTAGGCAATGGATATAGCCATTTAGGATTAAGATAATTCAATGGAAGAACAAGAGGTCTAAAATGAGATAATAATTTTATTCCATTAATGTATGCAAATATATAATGACAATATTAGATTGTTAAAATGAGAGGTAATATTGGATATCTAAGATACACCACCAAGAGATGTGAATGTACAACTAATATGTTGTAATAGGATATGAAGTCTCATGTGTTCACATTGTCTCCATCAAACTAGGAAGTACATGTCACATGATGCAAATGTAACCTACCTAAGAAAAATTATCCCATCCTAGGTGAAAAATTTACAATAAAGTAATAAAATAAAATAAACCTATGAATAAATACCTCGAGCTAGTTGAGATTTTACACTTTATTAATTTCTAATAAAAATAGTTGATGTCTTTTTTTTAAGATGTTCTTAATCCATGTTGTTGATTGTTACGCTTAGAGACTTTTGGTATAATGGTTAGTTTAAGCACATTTACTTATGAAGTTATGCAATGTGTTATTTAGTGCATACCAATGTGTGTGGGTTTATAAATGATAAAGGTTGGTTAAGAAAATTTTATGTAGAGCGAACCAATGTGTGTGGGTTTATAAACGATAAAGGTTGGTTGGATTGGATTTGATTGGAATTGACTATGTATATGCATTGGCTTTGTAAAATAGGTCACCCATCAATGGATTCAATTAGCTCGTATGATCCCCAACCATTATTACATTATGAGTTTATAGAGTCTTTGTACATATATGTTGTCACTTGTTGGTAATGAGTAATTAATAATTTGTAATGTTAAAATATTTTGTGATTATCATAATTTTAATCCTCTTAAACATCCTCTTATGTAGCTTTCATTGTGTACTTTGCATTTGTAATAACTACTTGTTCTTTTGACCCATTATCATAATTGCACTAGTCATTATCACATTACACCAATTTATAATGTTCAATTTATTATTTATATTATTTTTTATCAAAAGAAGATTTTCCATCACACATTTTATACTAGTTTTTTTAAAAGTAATTTTTTTTTTTTTCATAATGCAAATATAAGTATTCAATACATAGGGTGGGTCAAAGAAGTATTATTAAAAAAAGGTGTACATAGTTGAATTCAAAAATAATTAAGTTAAATTGATGTATTGTAGAAATTCACACCTTTTATATTATTGTAGCATCTTAAATTGTACTCACCTACAATATTGTCCTCACTTAGGCCCCACTTTGGCGTTCGTCCTCTAAGGCCTGATTAAAGCACTGATTCTGCTCACACCGATTACCAAACTCAATTTTCTCGCCGTCTGCACTTTCTCCCCTCTCTATCATGGAGCCCTGATGTCCAGGACTATGGCACCTAGTACCATGGTTCTCTAAGAAAGGGCCTATTTTGGGGCCTCACAATAGTCACCCAATTTGGGTAGGGAACTAGATCCCATGTTGGCCTGTGCCGTAAATTTAATTTGTTTTTCGACCAACATACATAAATGGAGATCTACCCTGATGGTATGATGAAAGAATAAGAATCCGGTCAACTACTGAGAGAGGGGGGGGGGTGTGAATTAGTAGGTAGAAAACTGACATAAACTTTCACCAATCTAAAAAACAATCTCTCAATGCAAACTCTAAACTGACAAGTTTAAACACTAAAATTCAAATGCAATAAGTAAACCGGTTGACTGTTATAACAGACTAACAATAAAACATCTTTGAAACTCTCAAACCATTTAATTGAATCATTCAAATACTTTACTGACATAAATAAAACCTCATTTCAGATTGCTGCCGGTTAACATAATATATCAAAGTGGATTTAGTAGTTAAGCAATTCAACCATAGTAAACATAACCACAAAAACATTCACCACTTGACACAATATTTTTGACGTGAAAACCCAAAAGGGAAAAACCACGGTGGGGATGAATATGCACAAGTATTCTGAACTCTTCTGAAGTTCGCCCTGTTAGGAGTCAAGCCTGTGAAAACTTTACAATAAGTCATGTTAAGAATAAATCCCGTTACGGATCACCCGGTAAAGGAATTGACTATAATGCCCTATTAAAAGCAATACCCTGTAAGGAGTAATCTCGGTAGAGGATTTGAAATCCAAGCTAATGGATCACCTGGTTAGAGGATTTGAATAACACTAAGCTTGTTAGAGCTTACCCGGTTAGGGGATTTGACTGCTGTAATTGTTAGAAAACAACAGGGGTTTGCTGATCTGTTTGAATAGCACTACATTTGCTTGTTCAGATCCTTTTCATGCTCCTATCTGCCTTTACACAAACTATAGAAACATCATCTGGTTCGTCAACCACACTCTCACTCTCAACTACAAATTGCCAACACTTCAACAAAACAACTCATCGACCTTATAAACAAAATAATAGGTCAGTAATACATCACAAACCTAATTCTCTCATAGAGATTACAAACAAATCGGTTCAAGTATGACCATTGGATTACATATAAATCATTTCACATCATTCAAGATAATCTTTACCGCTCCTTGATCACTGCTTCATTGAACACTATAACACATCATGCGGTTTATGTTACATGTAATGAACTTGCTCATTCCCAAGATAAAAACCATTATCTTTATGTGCTAAAAATCATTTGAAACTCCTCTCATACAACATGCATAAGTGTCATAATTATTACCATTCATCATCAGATCATAAACCAATACATCCGATTCACCAAACTTCATTGGTTAGGGTTTATCATATCAACAGGTAGGGTTTACTGGTTCACCTCTCCATTACATAGCAATACCGGTTTCCTCCACAAACTCACCTACCGGTTGCAGTTCCCTTCACTAGCTCTTCCTACCAGTTACAAAACAACATTATTACCGATTATAATTGACATCAATGATAACATAACATTTCATCAATGCAATCTTCATGCAAATGCCAACAATCTCCCCCTTTGGCATTGATGGCAATACAAGTATCAATACCTTTGATTGCTATTATTGTGAATAGCAATCCTGGTTTAAATTTTACCATGTATTCACCTTCAACTGAGTCTTCATGTCTTCAACTGGTAATTTGTTGTAGAACTTCTCTATGTCAATCATATAATTCATTTCCCCATAATCACATAGTTCTTCTCCCACTTTGACAACAATGCCAAAGTGAAAGTAAAATATGCAATGCCAAACTTCACTGTTCAACATCATCAACCTGCAACTTGATGCTCCCCCTGTGGAATAACTCCACTCTACACCAATCCTGCTGTAAAATTCTGCAAGTAGCTCTGAGACTGATGTAATCTACATCATTCTCAATTGACCTCATGAAGGGGTACAACCCTTAGCTGACTTCTAAGATACTCAAAAGTATTCCTAGGCAGAGGTTTAGTAAATATATCTGCAAGCTGCTCCTTGGTAGAAACATGCTCCACTATCACATCTTTACTCTGCACTTTTTACCTCAAGAAATGATACTTCAATTCAATATGCTTGGTTTGTGCATGCAAAACATGATTCTTTGAAATATTTATCGCACTGGTATTGTCACATAAGATCTTTAATGGTTCTGAAATCTTCAACTTGAATCCTTCCAGAATGTGCCTCATCTAGATAGCCTGGGTACAATTCATATAAGCTGCAACATACTCAACTTCAACAGTAGACTGTGATATATAACTTTGCTTCTTGCTACTCCATGAAACAAGTCTTCCTCCAAGAAAGAATGCTCCACCAGGTGTGCTTTTCCTATCATCAACATTACCTGCCAAGTCTACATCTGTATATACCTTCAAATCAAAGTTACCTGTATATGGATACCATAATCCATAGTCAATAGTACCTTTCAAATATCTGAATATCCTCTTGGTTGCTATCAAATGTGTTTCCTTTAGATTCTTCTAAAATATAGCAACTGGACCAACTACATGAGCTATATCCG
The DNA here is from genome assembly GCF_030272615.1 of Cryptomeria japonica. Classification (NCBI taxonomy): domain Eukaryota; kingdom Viridiplantae; phylum Streptophyta; class Pinopsida; order Cupressales; family Cupressaceae; genus Cryptomeria; species Cryptomeria japonica. The sequence continues at coordinate 693,981,993 of NC_081407.1, forward strand.
GTTTGTTGTGAACAACATAGTGCAATTTCCCAATCATTGACCTGTACTCCTTTTCATCAACAGATGTGGCTTCACCTTCTTTAGACAATTTATAACCTGTAACCATTGGTTTCCCAACTAGTTTACAGTAACTCATTCCAAATGTCTTTAATACCTCTTTCACATATTTAGACCATGTGATGAAAATACCACTCTTCATTTGTTGTATTTGCAAGCCTATGAATTTTTTTATCTCTCCCACTAGAGACATTTCAAACTCATTTTTCATCTCATTTGAAAAGTCATTGCTCATGTCATAATTGCCTCCAAATATGATATCATCTAGAAACACTTCACTAACCAATATCTTATCTCCTTCAGATTTGAGATATATGTTGTTGTCATCACTGGTTCTCTGAAAACCTATCTTCATCAGGTGTGAATGTAGCCTCTCATACCATGCTCTCGGTGCTTTCTTTAACCCATACAATTCCTTGTGAAATTTGCATACCATGTCTTTTTCATCAGTCAAAGCATAACCATCTAACTGCTCAATGTATACTTCTTCTTCCAGTGTTCCATTCAAAAATGCTGACTTCACATCCATCTGATATACTTTGAATCCCTTATATGCTGTAAATGCAAGTAAAGTCCTGAAACCTTCCAGTCTAGAAACTATTGCAAAAGTCTCACCGTAGTCTTCTCCTTCTTCTTGTGCATAACCTTTGCAAACCAATCTAGCTTTGTTTTGGACTACTACATCATCTTCATTCACTTAATTCCTGAATACCCACTTTGTAGCTATCATATTTTTATTCACTAGTCTGGGTACTAGGGTCCATGTGTTGGTCTTCGATCAAGCTCCTCCTCCATAGCTTTGACCCAATGATCATCTCCAAATGCTTCCTTAGAAGTTCTAGGCTCAATAGTGGAGATCATGCAAGAATTCTCTCTAATTATTCTTCTGGTTAACACTCCAGCATCCTTATCTCCAATAATTTGGTCAGGATTGTGATTGAGTCTCACATACCTTGGAATAATATGATCATTATCTTTAGATTCTTCTTCTTCATTATCACCATCTTCTTTTGAATCTACCTATTCTGGATGAACTGGTACAACAACATTCTCTTTATTAGCTGTTGGTTTCATAGTGTAGACAGTTGTGTTGACAACTTCTCTCCAGAAAGTTTTTGCTACACCTCCTTGTATCAACATCATTCTAGTAGCTTCAACAATTGATCAGTTGTTCCTCTTCGCAATACCATTCTGGTGTGGTGTCCTTGGTGTAGAAAGCTGTCGCTTTATACCATTTTCTTCACAATATCTAGTGAGTTCCACAGAAGTGAATTCATCACCTTGATCAATCCTCAGACACTTTATCTTCTTGCCACTTTCCTTTTCAGCTAAGGCCCTAAATTCAATGAACTTACTAAATGCTTCTATTTTATCCTTCAAGAATGTGACCCACATCATTCTTGTGCAATCATCAATGAAGATCATAAAATATCTGTCATCTTGAATACTTTTGGTCCTTGTTGGTTCATAAAGGTCTGTATGAACCAAATCTAACATATGTTATGCTGAAAATGATTTTCTCTTAAAAGTTGAGGATGCCATCTTTCCCAATTGACATTCCTTACACAAAGAATTAACTAGTTTGTCCAACTGAGGCAAACCTCTCATTGTCTTGGACTTACTCACTTTAACAATGTTATCAAAATTTATATGACAAAATCTCCTATGCCAAAGCCAACTATCATCTACTTTAGCAATTAAACAATTGTTGACTTTAGGGTTCAGGTAAAACAAGTTACCTTTAGTCTACTTGCCGGTTGCTCACCTTTGCTCCCATAGATTTTGCACATTCCATTCTTAAACTCTAATGAATATCCTCTATCATTGAGTTGTGCAACACTCAAAAGATTGTGCTTTAGTCCTTCAACCTAGTAGACATCATCTGCACTGCTCTTCCCATTAAGAAAAATAGTTCCCTTACCTTTTAGCATGCATGGTGAGTCATTACCAAATCTCACAGCTCCGCCATCATATTCCTTCAAGGTAAGAAATTTGCTCTGGTCACCGATCATGTGGTGTGAACAACCACTATCAATAATTCAATCATCAGAATTATCCATGTGAGAAACTAATGCCTTCTGATCAGGTGTCTCTTCTTTAATGGCTACAAAAACAGTGTCTTCATTAGCATCTTCCTCAGATTCCTCATCAGTGATACCACCATCAACTGCAATGAGACAATCTCTTTTGCCTTTTCCCTTGTAATTATTGAACTTCTCTTGCTTGTGCTCATTGTCACCATTTGGGCAATTAGCTGCAATGTGTCCAATCTTGTTGCATGCAAAATATTTCAAAGGTAATTTACCTCTGTACTTACCGGTACCTCTGGGAAACCGCTTGGCCAACAATGCTTCAAGCTCAACCAAACTGTCTTCATCATCAACTTCTCTGCTGGATCTAGTTTCATAGCTGTGACTGACATCTCTACTTTTCCTCATGGATGGGTTAGAAACTGAAGCTCTAAATGCATATTCAAATTTATGAACACTACCATCATAACCATTTAATTCAAAAGCAGTAAGCTTACCATTGATGGAGTCAAGGGCTACCTTAGTTTTGTCAATTGACTTTAGCTCCTGAATGGCAGCAAATCGGATAGCGTAGACTGGTAGAAGGTTTCTCAACACCTTACTAATCATTGTCGCATCTTCCACTTTACCACAAGCACTCTTGATCTCACCAACTATCTCTTTGATCCTCTGACCATACTATTGTATATTCTCACCTTCAACCATCCTCATGTCATCAAAATTTCCTCTTAGACTCTCTTCTTTGGCAATATTCACATGCTCATCACCACTATAGATCTCTTCAATTTTCTTCCATACCTCATATACAGTCTCCAGACCATGGACATCTACATACTCTACATCAGACAAAGAACCGATAATAGCCTCCAATGCTTGAATGTTTTCTTGTTTCTCTTTCTTCTGATCATCAATCATAATCCCACTAGGTGCAACATATTGAGTACCAACATGTTCCCAGTATTGACTTCCTAGAATTTTGATATAAATTTTCATTCTATCACTCTATATCTTGTAGTTCTCTCTATTAAACTTCAGAACTTCCTTCTTCATCATGTTCTAGAAGATCTTTACCTCAAGTTGTTAGGCTTAGACCTTAGAGGACCTGAAATTCTCTCATACCAATTGATGGTATGATGAAAGTATAAGGATCCAGTCAACTACTGAGAGGGGGGGGGGGTGAATCAGTAGATGGAAAACTGACATAAACTTTCACCAATCTCAAAAACAACCTCTCAATGCAAACTCTAAACTGACAAGTTTAAACACTGAACTTCAAATGCAATAAGTAAACCAGGTGACTGTTATAACATACTAACAACAAAACATCTCTAAAACTCTCAAACCATTTAACTGAATCATTCAAATACTTTACTGACATAAGTAAAACCTCATTTCAGATTGCTACCGGTTAACAAAATATATCAAAATGGATTTAGCAGTTAAGCAATTCAACCATAATAAACATAACCACAAAAACATTCACCACTTGACATAATATTTTTGACGTGGAAACCCAAATGGGAAAAACCATGGTGGGGATGAATACCCACAAGTATTCTGAAATCTTTTGAAGTTTGCCTTGTTAGGAGCCAAGCCTGTTAAAGCTTTATAATAAGTCCTGTTAAGAATAGATACTGTTAGGGATCCCCTAGTTAAGGGATTGACTATAATGCCCTATTAGAAGCAATACCCTGTAAGGAGTAACCTCGGTAGAGGATTTGAAATCCAAGCTAATGGATCACCTGGTTAGAGGATTTGAATAACACTAAGCTTGGTAGAGCTTACCAAGTTAGGGGATTTGACTACTGTAATTGTTAGAAAACAACAGGGGTTTGCTGATTTGTTTGAATAGCACTACACTTTCTTGTTCAGATCCTTTTCATGCTCCTATCTGCCTTTACACAAACTATAGATACATCATCTGGTTCAACAACCACACTCTCACTCTCAACTACAAATTGCCAACACTTCAACAAAACAACTCATCGACCTTATAAAAAAAATAGCAGGTCAGTAACACATCACAAACCTAATTCTCTCATAGAGATTACAAACAAATCGGTTCAAGTATGACTGTTGAATTACATAAAAATCACTGCACATCATTCAAGATAATCTCGACCGCTCCTTGATCACTGCTTCATCGAACACTGTAACTCATCAAGCAGTTTACATTACATGCAATGAACTTTCTCATTCCCAAGATAAAAACCATTATCTCTACGTGCCAAAAATCATTTGAAACTCCTCTCATACAACATGCATATGTGTCATAATCATTACCCCTCACCATCAAATTAGAAAACAATACAACCAATTCACCAAACTTCATCGCTTAGGGTTTATCATATCAACAGGTAAGGTTTACTAGTTCACCTCTCCATTACATAGCAATACCGGTTTCCTCCACAAACTCACCTACCGGTTGTAGTTCCCTTCACTAGCTCTTCCTACCAGTTACAAAATAACATTATAACAACATCATTACCACTTATAATTAACATCAATGACAACATAACATTTCATCAATGCAATCGTTATGCAAATGCCAACATACCCATCTCATTTTGATATAGGACATTCATAATTCAAATTCATAATCAAGTGAAATTGAGATCCCACATTCAAGTGAGCAAGAAATTAGTATTCTATCCAGCATTCGAGTAAAAGCAAAGTCAACATTGAAGAATTGGAGATGACATTCATATTCTATGTTTTATGAAGGCCATTTGCATGAAACCCTAATTCCTTGTGAAGACAAACAAAACTTCATTAAAGGTATATCATTAGGTTTTCATTCATTTTCAACATTTCCCTCAAAATTGAAATCATTTTTACTATAGGTTTTTATTTACATTTTCCAAAACCAGGTTTTGACCTAAGGCAAACCCCTATTCCCAACAATTTTCCCTTTTTCATTGTGTGTAGGAACAATTATAGAGCTGCGTTTTAGAGGATCAACAGGGTTCATAGAGACAAACAGGTTTCCCTTTGGATGGTGAAAATTTTGGAGGACCAAGGCGACCACCACCATGGTCATGACAATTAAGGACAAATTTTTGGGAATAGATTTGAACCTTCATCTTCTACTAAGATCCAACTTTGTGGCTCTGCATGACGACTATAGCTCATTGTTTATGCATAATTACTTCAATAATTTGCGATTTTTTCCTCATATTCAATTCAATTTAAGGGAAAGAAGAGCCCCATTTAGGAGGCCTTGAAACTGATCATAATCTTGGTTTATTAGGCTTAGATATATCAAATTCCTATCTTTCCCTAATGTAATGGTAATTAAGAAAAAATAGAGGTTTTATTACATTTAATGATGAAACCCAAATTTTCAACACCATTACATTTTGGTGAACATGACTTCTCACACCTTAAATTTTGATTTGTGATCTAACATATGATTGTTTATGCATTTTCAAATTCAAATTTACACTTACAAGTTTTATTTTCAATTGAATTACATAAATTTATAGGTTAAATTCACACAAACCCTAATTTATAATTCTAAAATTGAACTTGTGGGTTGGCTAATTTGGATTCATTATTTAAGATCTAATTGTTTATGCATTTTAAAATTCAAATTTGCACTCACAGATCTCATTTTCATCGAACTACATAAATTAGAGGTTGATTTCACAAAAACCCTAATTTATAATTCTAAAATTTACTTGTGGGTTGCATAATTTTTCAAATCCATTTTTAGATCTGATCGTTATGACATGTTATGCTACAATTTAGAGGCATTTATATTCAAGATTCACCAATCATATTTCTTAATTAATTGGTTAATGAATCACTTTTACAAAATTTTGCATTGTTTAATCATAATCTTCAATTTTTACATTCAAATTTTCCTCCTTTGTGCATGAGTTTAGTTACCATTAGTCCCACCTACAATATTCCCATGAGAATAAGTTGTATAATAAAGGCTTCCCAAGTTTCTATTACTAAGAATATGGAGCCTAATTTGGATAACTTATTTCATGATAATGTTGGTGGTTCCTCGAACCCAACAAATGATGTCATTTATCTCTATTCTTTTTGTAATTCTCATGATGAGGGCGAATCACTAACTAGGGTTACTATTTACCAATTGGAGAAGACTGATAATGAATTTGAAAATATTAAAAAGTGGATGAGTCAACAATACCCGAAAAGTGAGGCAATTCCATTGATTCAAGGGTTAAAAAGAATGGCGCAAAGTGATAAAATTGGTGTTGATTTGTTGCATGACCTTGCTCATATGTTGACATTAACATCATGCCTATAAAAAGTTGTGCCAAAGTCCTTGGTTACTCTCAAACCATTAGTCAAGTCAATCATTCTATTCCTATGCCTACATCCTTTCCTAGCGTGCTCACATTTATATCTTCTATCATGACTACTTCCACACAAAATGTTAATCCTACGCATGCTATTCAAGGGGGCAACCTTGTTAATCAAAATTCTTATATACCTCCTTTTTTGAGTCTTCCATTTGTATCTTAGTCATCTCCCATACTTAAATATCATAGTGTTCTACTTACTTACTCTCAACGTTCACCTACATACACCAATGTTACTCCTCCATCACAATCCAATATGTCCAATTTCAATCATCGAAGCAACCATCAATAACTTAGCTCAATCTGTTTCATCTCTACAACAATAGCTAGCTTCCATTACCCACTCCAAATTTAATGTCCATGTAGTGAGCCCATTATTCAATGATATTATTTGTGTTGTCTCTCCTAAACATATGGAAGTCCCTCAATTGGATCTTTACAATGGGAAAAATGGTCCCTTGACTCATATGAAAACATTTCAAATTTTGTGTAGTGACTTTGCTCATGATCAAAGACTAATGGCTAAATTGTTTACCCAAACCTTTAGGGATAAAGTTTTGCAATGGTATTGTTCTTTTCATCCTCAGTGTATTACATCATTTCAACAATTAGCTAGTGCTTTAATTCAACAATTTCACTATATTATTGGTCCTAAGATTACTTTGGTTGATTTGATTCATTGTAAACAAGGAGTTAAAGAAAAAGTGACTGATTTTATTGGTAGTTATAAACATTTGTATTCTCAAATTGCTTAGCCTATGCTTGATCACGATATTGAAATAAGTTTTTATTGCTAATTTATAAAAAGACATTAGGGATAAGCTTCTCTTTTCTGAGTTTTACTTCCTTTACGCAATTATGTGTAGTGCTTCATAATTATTAGCTTCAAGTGAGTCAATTTTAATCATCTCCTTCAATGGCTTTGGTTGATAAGAATGAGAGTGCTCAATAATCTTTTGTGAAGTTTAAACTAAACAAGGGATACATCAAGATAAATGACAACATCAATACTCAAGTGACAACCACAACATTAGGTGTGGTCCCTATATCCAAATACTTTATAAAATAATTTACCCCTGTTTCTAAATCTTCACATAACATAATGTCAAGATTGATAAATTCTAATGTGTTGAAACTTCATCCCATTAGACAAATTAATACCTCCAAACCATTTCCATCTTATCATGATCCCAAGGCTTTTGCGAATATCATCATCAACTCAGTCATGACACTGAAAAGTGTTATACCTTAAGGAGTAAGATTCAAGACTTCATTGATAACAATACCATATCCATAGCTAGTGTGAATGACAAAAGAAACAAATCTGTAGATCCTCCTAATCAAAACGTCCAAATACTTAATAATCCTTTGCCTTCATATTCTACTAATGTGGTTGAGTCTGAGCCTCTTCAATATTCTCCCAATGACCTTAGTGTTGAGTCCAATAATGTTGTGAATCTCGTTGCAAACCTACACCTCCTAAATACCTATGCATTACCTTTGATCCTAGTGAGACTATTGATGCACCTGATCACCCATTACATATTATTGTGAAGATCAAAGATAAACTCTCACAAGTTGTTCTTATTGATCCACTATGTATGGTAAATGTGATCACTGAAGAATATCTTTATACTTTGCAATTGCATCAAGTAACATATGATAAATCCAATGTAATGGTCAATGTGTATGATGGTTTCTCTTTCCCTACTATTGGTTCTATGACTCTTCTCGTTGAGGTTGGTACTAAGTTCTTAGATGTGACTTTTTTTATTATTCCTACATCTGATCAATTTTGTGTGAAGTTGGGACATCCTTGGCTCTCTTCCATGAAAGCAATCTCTTTTACTATTCATAAATGTCTAAAATTCTCTCATAATTAAATTATCATAATAATTAATCATAGCATGTACCAACCCACGATGAGGTGTGGAAATGTCACCCTTGATTACTTTTGGCCTAAACAATTTGAGACTCTTAAGCCTCGAAGTGAGGCTATCTTTCTATCTAATCAGAAGTGGAAAAATGAGATGATCTTATCTTTGAGTAAGCCTATAGACCCTAGACCTATTCATCCTCCTCATGATGGACTTGGTCTCCTTCCTACACCTTCTATTCCTCCTATACATGCCACAGTCCCACTTCCTATGCCTTATAAAGGAAATCACTTGGATCTCCTATTTTTTAACCTAGTAGACCTTATCCCATTCCTCCTCCATTAAAGGAAGAAAACAATCCTATTTCCATTGATCCTAAGCCTTCACACCCTCAGCTAAAACTAAAAGAAACAGTTGTGCAAGAGAACATCGATGAAGACATCATGCTAAGGCTTGTTAACTTTCATTTCAAACCATTTTCTCCTCGTAGAAACCAAATGTTGACTCGTTCCCATTTGTTCAACCTTCGCCTAACCCTAGGGAGGAAATTTAACCTAAATCACCAAGATTAAAATTTCTTAATAATAATGATTTTGATGATATATATGAGCTTCTTGATTTTGAAAATGATTTATATAGACAATTTTCTAAAGCATTAATCCTAGCTCCTAGTGTCAGACAAAGTGACTCATCATAAAGAATGATCCTTATTTGGAACTTGTAGTAGCTCCATCTATCATGCTCAAATTTGCAACTCTTGCATCTTGTCTACCTTCCCAAGATAACGTTCAACACGATCGAGGAGCAGATGATTTGCTTGATTAGCTTCATTCATGTCGTACATTATCTCTCCTCTCTTTCTTGTTCGTAATGTGTTTTCCCCATGATATGTTACGTTAGGTTCTCTTTGGATGACCCTTGTTACTCTATTGGTGTGAGGTATTAAGGAGACCAAATCTGCTGTGATATTCTTATATTTGTATCCCTCTTCTTTTATTGTCATCCCTTGTGTTGTCTACTTGGGGGCGATGCAAAGAGTTGAGATCTCTTTTGGTCTCTTCCATGCTGACTCAAAAGATACATGCTCCCTTCGTCCATTGTGCTTGTGGTTCCACTACCATTGGGGGATGAGGTCAATTCATTATAATTATCCATGAATATATTATTTATCATAAGAGCATATTGACCCCAGAGTTAATGGATCCCTTGATACAAGCTAGGGTTGTCGTTGCACCAAAAGATCGACTTGTCAATGCCTGATACAACCACTAGACTTATAGAATTCACAAGTGGTTGTTAAACCATGTCGCGAATCCCCATGAGGGACGTTGGCCCATTGCCAAGAATCCCCCTCCCAGCATCACTCACCATGGCTTGTGTGATTGAACCTATGACCAAGCTCTGATACAACTTGTTGCAAGCTAGGGTTGTCGTTGCACCAAAAGATCGACTTGTCAATCCCCGATACAACCACTAGACTTATAGAATCCATAGGAGGCTGTTAAACCATGCCATGAATCCCCGCGAGGGATGCTGGCCCATTGCCAACATCCCTTATGTGTTTTTATGTTTTGTGACCATTATCCTTTGATTTTCCTTTCTTGGGGGCATCTCATTATGGTAATGTGCTTGTATTTTGATGCATGCTACCTTAAAGCAATTTCTCATAATAAGGCATATCCAATTGATTTAATTGGGGGCATACACTCCACCCAATGTTTCACTTTATGCACACACTATAACATATTTTGGTCCTCAAGTTACTTTATAAATTGAGCCTTTTGCGTTTTAATTGGTATTTTTCCTTTTTCATGACTCATAGTAAGCAAACCTTACTAGGCTAGCAATCATGATTCTCTCTCTCTTTCCTCTTTCTTCTTTCTTATGATGTCCCTTTTAGCTAGATATTAAAGTAGTAAGATTCTAAAGTCAATAAGGGCTTAGTGTATCTTGTCTCTTTGATGTCTTGATGAAAGTTTTCAATGCATATCTTTGTACTTTACCATGAGTATGCTTGGTCTCCGTTGGAGATTGTTGGACATTGCTGCTGCTAGGATATCTTGTTGTCATTGATGTCAACATATTCCTGCTCTGGTGATTACAGTTTGGTTCATTGTGATTATGGTTTGGTGTGTGGAGTATCTTTAGTATCATTATATTCTTCTATACTAGTGTTGGTGTTCCGGGAAGCTTAATTGATCATATCATATGATCAGGTTTTGCAGTTTGTTTTTCTGATCAGTGCTTTGTAGAGTTTAGTATTTCCTCTGGTATATTCCGTTGTGATAAGATATTGATATGAGATTTTGGAATATTGTTTGGGATGGTCTTGTGTATCTTCATTTTAGATGGTTCATGATTTGATTCTCCAAAATTTATCTTTCTTCGTGACAATTGTTGTTGTTTGAGTGTTCTTGAATTTCAAACGTTGACATATGAAGATTTGATAAGTGATGTTGGTGAAGCTGTTACTGATGATTCTAATATGCTTGCTGGTGTTTCCTAATTGTGTCCTATTTGCCTTGATGATCCACATTGATCGTTGTGCAAGTTTTTGGTGATTTTGTTGAACCGGTGATGTTCTTCATGTTATGTGGTTTTCCTGGTGGTGTAGCGTGTTGCGGTTGATCTTGGGGTGATTTTTGGTGGTGTTGCGTGTTTGAGAATTTGAATTAGGTCCATGTAATGTCATGTAAATCATTATATTAGTCTGGTGGTCGATCTTTGTAACGTATGATGTAATTATGAATTGAGGGTTTAGTCGACCTTGTTGTCAAGGTTGATGAATTGTATAAATAGGTGATATTATCATATGATTTGGGTATCAAGGTTGTGTTTGCATTATTAGAGAGTGGTGTATGTGCAAACAAGGATTCATCTTTCGGTATAGTTAATTGAGGAGAGATTGGTGTTGCATAGCAGACAATTGTGTTTAACCAGAACTATCATCAGGCATTTGTAGATGCTATTATTGTAGTTCATTCCTTCTAGATTGTAATCTGAATCTTGTTCTAAGTCAGTGACACTTCCTTGAGGGTTGTAGCCTTCCGGTTCATAATATTTTGAGAAGTGAGCACCCAGTAGTGTGCCTGAATGCATATGCATTCCCCATCGTAATATTTTCACATACTATTGCAGAGTATCATCTTATTGTGGGTAGGTTCTCACCATGGTCTTTCCCTTAACCGGGTTTTCCATGTAAAAATCTTGGTGTTGTGTGTTGTGCTGTCATTTTTCTTATCTCTGGTATTGCTGTAGTTTATCAAATTTGTTTTTGTAGTTAAGTTTGTAGATCCGGTGAAGATTGATTCACCCCTCCTCTTAGTTTTTCTCCATTGTTGCTGCTAACAATTGGTATCAATGCTAGATCCTCCAGAAGAAGCTTAACCACTTGAGGAGATCCAGGATGGCAACTGGAACTAGAGATGTTATCTTTAAGAAGGAGAGTCCAAGATTTGATGGTAGTAACTATTCTATATGGAAGAACTAGATGGAAGTGCATTTGAGATGTCTTGGAGAAGATTATTGGAAGATTACAAAGAATGCATATTCTGCTCCTCCGGATGGACCGGTTACTGTTGATGAGATCAACATAACATTAGAGTGAAGGAAGAATACTGAGTTCACTGACTAATTCTAAAATGACAAATATAATGGGACTTCAGACCACACCTGAGATCTGGGAGAAGCTCGAGACCCTGTATGAAGGAGATAAACAAGTCAAAGTTTATAAGTTATAGAGTTTGAAAGGGAAATATGAGATGCTGAAGATGGGAGCAGATGAGAACATAAATACCTTTATTGCTAAGGTGAATGAACTTGTCCTAGGTATCAGATGTGCTGGTGGAACCCTTGAAAAAGATAAAATTTTTGCTAAGGTGTTGAGATATTTGCCTCTTGCTTATAAACATAAAGTAGCTTCTATTGATGAGATCTAGAGTGTGACTACAGTGACGAGAAATGTTGGTTGGAAATATTGCTGCATTTGAGCTGAGCGAATTTGGTGAATCATGTGGAATGTCTGAGAAAATATTTAGAGCATCTATATCAGGTAAATATAAGTATGAACCCGAAGAATGCAGAATATCTAGATATGAAATAGAAAGGAGAGAGATGGGCGAGGAAGAAAGAAAACTTGATGAGCTTGAATCATTGATTGCCCAGAGAATGCCTAAGGGAGCCGGTAAGTATTATGGAAATTTGCCTTTGAAATGTTTCTCTTGCAATAAGGTGGGACATTTTTCTTCTAGGTGCCCAAAGAGAATGGCTAAGTATGACAGACATGATAAATTTGATAAACATGACAGAAATGATAGATATGAGAATCATGAGAAGTATGATAAGCCTTACAAGTCTAACCAAAAGTATAGAAATAAGAAGAATTGCTATTATGCTGTTGATGAAGGTGTTACAGATAAAGAATCAGAAGGAGATGAAGTTCTATTCCTTTCCATTAAGGAAAATGGACTGGTACTTATTGATCCCATTAGCTGCACTATTGAGGAGAAAGCTTTAGCTACTAAAGTTGAGGAAAGAGATGAATGGGTAATAGACAATGGTTGTTCACATCATATGACCAGTGATAAAAGAAAATTTGTGAGTATGAAAAGGTATGATGGTGGAATAGTGAGATTTAGAGATGACAAATCCTGTGTGATCCATGGTAGAGGTTCTATATCCTTTAATGGTAAGCATAATACTGATGATGTTCTATATGTTGAAGGATTGAAGCATAATATTTTGAGTGTTGGATAGATGGTTGACAAAGGTTATGATTTACAATTCAATAATGGTAAATGAAAGATCCTAAATGCCTCCGGTATAGAGATTTCATCTGGGACTAAGGTTGACGGTAATATTTTTCATTTGAATGCTGGTGAGAAAAGCTATTTGATTGCTCAGATTGATGAAAGTTGGTTGTGGCATAGGAGAATGTGTCATGTTAACTTTGATTTAGTGATTAAGATCAGTTCTATTCAAGCTATTAGAGATCTACCTAAAATTGATAAGCCTACTAATCCAGTGTGTAAAAAATGTCAATTGGGTAAGCAAACAATAATTTCTTTCAAGAGTGAACAATATACATCTGATGGATTGCTAGATCTTGTGCATACTAACCTATGTGGACCTACAAATGTTAGAAGTGTGTAGGGAGATAGATAATTTATGTTGCTAATTGATGATTATTCCAGGATGACATGGGTTGTCTTTTTGAAGGAAAAATATGAAGCATTAGACAAATTCAAGATATTCAAAGCAAAGGTTGAGACTGGGCTAGGATTGAAGGTGAAATGTCTGAGATCTGACAGAGGTGGAGAATTTTGTTCCACTGAGTTTGATTCATTATGTGAGAAGTATGTGATTAGAAGAAAATTATTTGCTCCTAGAACCCCTCAGCAAAATGGAGTTGTTGAAAGGAAGAACATGACTGTTTTGGATTCTGGAAGGACTATGCTGATTGAAGGGAATGCTCCAAAGATCTATTAGAGAGAAGCTATTAGCACTACTATTTACACATTCAAGTGAGATCATATCAAAGGTGATACCAGTAAGACTCCTTATGAGTTATGGTTTGGTCATGTTCCTACTATGAGATATTTCAGAGTATTTGGTAGAAAATGCTATATCAAAAGAGATGTTGACATAGGAAAGTTTGATGCAAGAAGTGATGAAGGAATTTTCTTGGGATATTCAACCAAGAGAAAATCCTACCAGTGCTACAATACGAGATTAAGAAAGATAGTAGAAAGTGCAAATGTGAAGGTGGATGAGAACTTTGGGAAAGAGATCAAAGCATGTGCATATGATGATGGTCAGCATATTGTTTTGAGTCCTATACAGATTGAAGAACCGAAGCAGACAATTAATCTAGACATTGCTGCTAGAGACAATTAATCTAGACATTGCTGCTAGAGAGGTGTAGGAACTTGAAAATCAGAACAATCAGAAGACTCTAAGGTATGAAAAAGATTCAATCATTTAGAAAATTAGATTATTGGAGACAAAATAAAGGTGCGATGACTAGAAGAAGGCTAGATGCTGAAGAGGTATATTTGATTTCTAAAATTGAACCTAAAGATGTTGCTGAAGCTTGCAAAAATGAAAATTGGATGAGAGCCATGGAAGAAGAATTAGATCAGATTGAAAATAGTAACACATAGGAGCTTGTGCCTAGACCTAAATATAAGAATGTGATTGGTACTAAACGGGTATTCAAGAATAAATTGAATGAAGTCGATGAAGTTGTCAAAAATAAAGCAAGGCTGGTATGGAAAGGATATTCACAGAAGGAAGGAATTGATTATGAGGAGACTTTTGCTCTAGTGGCCAGAGTTGAAGCTGTTAGACTGTTGCTTGCATTTGTTGCCTATAAAGATTTTAAGGTATATCAGATGGATGCCAAATCTACCTTTTTGAATGGTGATCTTGAGGAAGAAGTCTACATTGAGCAACCTGAAGGATTTTCATTATCAGATGATGGAGACATGGTATGTAAACTAAAGAAAGCTTTTTATGGATTGAAACAAGCCCCTAGAGCCTAGTATGCTAGATTGGATAAGTACTTAATGAAATTGGGATTTAATAAAGGAACTGCTGATAGTAATCTGTACTTTAAGATTGAAAATGATAACATCTTAATTGTTGAAGTCTTTTTTGATGATATTATCTTTGGAGGTGATGATGATTTGAACATGAAGTTTGCCGGTAATATGCAAAAGAAATTTGAGATGTCTATGATAGGTGAGATGAAATTTTTCTTAGGTTTGAATATTTCACAGACTGGAAAAGGTATCTTTATATCTCAAACTAAATATGTGAAGGAACTGCTAAAGAAGTTTGGGTTAGATGACTCCAAACCGGTTGGAACTCCTATGGTGACTGGTTGCAAATTATCTAAGAATGATGAATCTATGAAAGCTAATCAGAGCTTGTATGAGTTTATAGTTAGTGGACTGCTATATCTTACTCAAACTAGGTTAGACATTATGCATGCTTTGTGCATGGCTGCTAGATATCAAGCCGATCCAAAAGAGATTCATGTCACTACTGTTAAGAGAATATTGAGATACTTGAAGGGAATTGTGGATTAAGGTTTGTGGTATCTGAGGAATGATGATTTCATGTTATGTGCTTACATTGATGCTGATTGGGCTGGTGATGTTGATGACCAGAAGAGTACATCTGGTGGTGCTTTCTTTTTGGGTAAGAAATTGGTTTCATGGGCTAGCAAGAAACAAGAATCAATGTCCTTATCTACTGCTGAAGCTGAGTACATTATTGTTGTCGATAGTTGCACTTAGGTGGTTTGGATGAAGCAAATGTTGAAGGATATAAAAGTTATCTATGATGAGCCTATTGTCATATACTATGATAATTCCAGTGCTATCAACATGTCAAAAAATCTGGTGCAACATTCAAAGACTAAGCAGGTGTCAATAAAATATCACTACTTGAGGGAGAAACTCAGTGAACAAGAAGTGAAGCTTGATTATGTGTCTACAAAGGAACAAATTGCTGATATTTTCACTAAGCCTTTTCCTACAGATACATTTGTCTATTTGAGAGACAAGCTAGCGGTATCCACCCCTCCCGATGAGAACTAGATGCATTGAGTTGCATTAATCCGTCAGACTTGATAGTCTTGTCTGTTTATCCAGACTGATGAGTTTGTCTTGCTCCTTTGGTGGATTAGTCTGGTTATTTGTTTAAGGGGGAGAGTTTGGTTTTTTGTTTTAAGATCTTTGGCATTGCTGTCAAACGGGGAGAGATGCATGTGAAAAATTGTTTTATCTGCTTGATCTTAGGGGGAGTTTGTTGGAGATATTTATTTCTTTGCATTGATTGTTTTTCACATTCATATACTGGCATCAATGCCAAAGGGGGAGATTGTTGGACATTGCTACTGCTAGGATATGTTGTTGTCATTGATGTCAACATATTCCTGCTTCGGTGATTATAGATTGGTTCATTGTGATTATGTTTGGTGTATGGAGTATCTTTAGTATATTATATTTTTTTGTACTGGTGCTGGTGTTCCGAGAAGCTTAATTGATTATATCATATGATCCAGTTTTGTAGTTTGTTTTTCTAATCAGTGCTTTGTAGAGTTTAGTATTTCCTCCAGTATATTCCAATGTGATCAAATCTTGATATGAGATTTTAGGATATTGTTTGGGATGGTCTTGTGTATCTTCATTTCAGATGGTTCCTTATTTGGTTCTCCACAAGTTATCTTTCTTCTTGATAGTTGCTGCTGTTTGAATGTTCTTGAGTTTCAAACATTGACAAATGAAGATTTGATAAGTGGTGTTGGTGCAACTGTTATTGATGATTCTAATGCACTTGCTTGTGTTTCCTAATTATGTCCTATTTGTCCTAATGATCCTCATTGATTGTTGTACAAGTTTTTGGTGATTTTTTTGAATTGGTGATGTTCTTCGTGTTATGCAGTTTTCCTGGTGGTGTAGCATGTTGCAGTTGATCTTGGCATGATTTCCAGTGGTGTTGCATGTTTGAGCATTTGAATTAGGTCCATGTTATGTCATGTAAATCATTATATTGGTACGATGGTCGATCTTTGTATCGTATGATGTAATTTTGTAATTGTGAGTTGAGGGTTTAGTCAACCTTGTTGTCAAGGTTGATGAATTGTATAAATAGGTGATATTGTCATATAGTTTGGGTATCAAGGTTGTGTCTGCATTATTAGAGAGTGGTGTATGTGAGAACAAGGATTCATCTTTTAGTGTAGTGCATTGAGGAGAGACTAGTGTTGCGGAGAAAACAATTGTGCTTAACCGGAACTGTCATCAGGCATTTGTAGATACTATTATTGCATGTCATTCCTTTCGGATTGTGGTCTGAATCTTGTTGTAAGTCAGTGAGACTTCATGAGGGTTGTATCCTTCTGGGTCATCATCTTTTGAGCAGTGAGCTCTAGGCAGTGTGCTTGAATGCATGTCCTTTCCCTATTGTATTATTTTTACATACTACTACAAAGTATCATCTTATTGTGAGTAGGGTCCCACTGTGGTTTTTCCATGTCAAAATCTTGGTGTTGTGTGTTGTGTTGTCAAATTGCTTATCTTTTTTATTGCTGTAGTTAATCTTATATGTTTTTGTGCTCAATGTTGTAGATCCGGTGAAAAATGATTCACCCGCCCCTCTCAGTTTTCCTCCATTGTTGCTGCTAACAGGTTTCATACTCCTACTAAAGTAGGGACTAAATGTAGTATCCTAAATTATACTCACCTACAATTTTGTCCTCACTTAGGCATCACTTTGGTGTTCATCCTATAAAGCTTGATTAAAGCACTGATTTTGCTCACACTAGTTACCTAACTCATTTTTTTTTCACCGTCTACACTTTCTCCTCCTTAATCCTAGAGCCTTGATGTCCAAGACCATGACGACCAACACCATGATCCTCTCAAAAAGGGCCCAATTTGGGCAGGGACCTAGATCTCTTGTCGAGCTGTGTCAAAAATTCAATTTGTTTTTCGACCGACAAGTATAAAAGTAGGTCCACCCCTCTCATTTTGATATAAGACATTCATAATTCAAATTTGTCATCAAGCAAATTTGAGATCCCACATTCAAGTGAGCAAGCAATCAATATTCTATCAAGAATTGGAGTAGAAGTAAAGTCAAGATTCAAGCATTGGAGATGGCAGTCATGTTCTATGTTTAATGAAGACCATCTACATGAAACCTTAATTCCTTGTGAAGATAGGGAAAACTTCATTAAAGGTATATCATTAGGTTTTCATTCATTTTCAACCTTTCCCTCAAAAGGAAAGAAATTTTACTATAGTACTTCATTTACATTTCAATTAAATTTCAAGGTTAATTCCAAAACCAGGGTTTGACCTAAGGCAAACCCCCTATTCCCAACAATTTCCCCTTTTTCACTGTGTGCAGGAATAAGTACATAGCTTCATTTCAGAGGATCAACAGGGTTCATAGAGATGAATAGGTTCCCCTTTGGATAATGGAAATTTTGAAGGACCAAGATGACCACCACCATGGTCCTAACAGTTCGGGTTGAATTTTTGGGAACATATCCAAACCTTCATCTTCTTCTCAAATTTTGGTTTGTGGCTCCGTACGACAACTGTAGCTCATGGTTTATACATAGTTACTTCAATAATTTACCATTTTCTCCTAATCTTTAAACAATTCAAATTCAATTCAATTCAATTGAAGGGAAATAAGAGCCCCATTTAGGAGGCCTGGATCTGATAAGAATCTTGGTCTATCAGGCTTAGATCTATCATATTCCTATCTTTCCCTAATGTAATGGTAATTAAGAAAAATTAGTGGTTTTATTACATTTAATGGCTAAACCCAAATTTTAAACACCATTACAATTATAAAGAATTCAAATCTATTGTATAATAGGATAGTCAAAATTCACAAGGTTATCTATGATTACCTTGATTACATTTGAAGCAAGACAATCACAATGTATTACTCATAGATTATAGACTTAAATCATTTTTTAAATAAAATAATCAAAATACAAAATTGATATATTATAGATTTTATTATATTTGTAACAAAATGATTAAAATCCATGAATCAAAATATATACTTTAATTAAATTCAATACAAAATAGTTAAATTCCACAAGTCCATGTATTGTAGATTGGTTGTATTGAAAACTCCCAAATAATTTTAAACATTGCAATTATTTTGAAGTTAAGTTCTATAACAAAAAAAAAAATTTAGTGAGATTTCCCATACATTATCATCAATGTAAGCCACTCTCTCTCAATTACTACAAACCTTAATTGTATGTGATCTTCACCATTTCTTTTTGTCCCTTCACACTTCTCATTTTCCATCTTCTCCATGTGTTCTCCTTTATACTACTATCCCGATTTGTTTGCTATTGTCATGTCCTCTATAGGACTAAAATCTGTTGGAAATTCATTGTTATCTTTGACAACAACACTATCCTTTTCACCCATCTTCTTATTCACAAATTTCCTCGTATCTTTTAAATATAAGTCAAAATCAAGACTCTCTTTACAAAATTAAAAAAAAGAAGATAATACCTCTATATTCTCTTGTTTCTTTGCTGCTATATTTTCTTCTTCTATACATGTAACCTTTTTCTCCTCCACTTTTATGCCTTCAATAAGATACATATCGGCCACAACCTTCTTATTTATCACCATTTTTTCCTTTATCCTCCTTCATGAGGATATATTCTTCTTTAGTGTCATATGCATGATACTTTATTGCATCTTCTTTTCTACCTACATTTAAAGTAATGTTAGTAAATAAACCACATGATTCATATTTTTCAATATTCACTTTCTCTATCACTTCTCCTCCAAATATCCTCTTTCAATAAGAGATCTTCTTCATCTTCATCTTTTTCTTTGTCCAACATAGGACTCTCAAAGCCCATTATCTCAAATACTATATCTTCCACTCTTTCATTATCCTTTGATATATGGATCTCTCTCTCTCTCTCTCTCTCTCTCTCTCTCTCTCTCTCTCTCTCTCTCTCTCTCTCTCTCTCTCTCTCTCTCTCTCTCTTCATCACACTTTTCATCTATCACCTTATTAATGCTACATACTTTATTTTCATATTTCTCTTATTTATTTTAACTTATTGATACTAATTAATTTCAAATGCCTCTAATCTAGCTGCTACATCTCCTTCTTTTTGATAATATTCTATTATCTCTTCATCACACTTTTCATCTATCACCTTATTAATGCTACATACTTTATTTTCATACTTCTCTTATTTATTTTAACTTCTTGATACTAATTAATTTCAAATGCCTCTAATCTAGCTTGGATTCTTACCAACTCTTCAAAAGTAAAAAATTTCACAGGATTAAATTCTTATATGTCTTTTTATGACCCATCTCATCCTCTTTTTTGAAGACATCTTCCTTGATTTTTGTAAATTATTTAGAGGCTCACACACCCCTCTACAGTTACAATACTCTATCTACAACAAAATATTCACACAAACATACCTTTTAGCTTCTTTTATCTCCTTCTAAACCCTTTGTAATTATAGGCCTACTCTCATACCTACAATAAATCCTCTAGGACTAGTCTCTTCTCCCATGGAACAAACTCCTCTATACTTCAAATCCTTTGTAGTTACAATATCCTCTTTTGCAAAAAATCTTCTAGGTCTTTTTGAGACACCTTTATATCTTATAAGTTTGAACTATATTCATCTTTCTTCAACTTCCTTTCAACACATGTCTAGGAAAATTACTTCAACGTATCCTAGGAAACACTCCTCTAATACCATTTGGCATAGAACAAGGATGGGGTTTTGATAAAAAACTCTTTTGGGAAGCCATGAAAACTTTTTATTTTTTTTATTGAATATTTAACTCAAATTTCAAATGCTTTCAAAATTCAATAACTTCAAGACAACAATAAACCAATTCAAATAGTTCTCCATTATAAAATTTTGACAAAAAAATATTTAATACAATGGATTTTCCTCTTACAAATATTTTCACAACTTTCAAAATTTAGTAAATACTATCTATTTATAGGAAGAAATTTGTCTTCAAACTCACAACCTAGGAATTGGATTATGCTTTACCAAAGCTTTCTAAAAATCTCCATTTCGAACCTCTTCAACAAATTTCTTCTTTACAACACCTAGGCATTATTTTTTTTGTTTAGATTTTCTCTACCCGGTTCCTCTTAATGACCTCCAAATCTACCCCAAAATATGGTGGTGGATTTTCTCTTGTGTACATGTCTCTTCACATGTAGCCTAGCAAACTACAGTGATGAAAGTAACTCACTTTTACATGCAATTCATCCTACAACAATTTTTGCACCTAATTATGCTATATAGGTGAAAACAGGTGTTACATTTTGTTTTCCTACAAAATTTCACATAATAACCAAGTAATCTAATCTTGGGCATTGTATTTTTATTTTCTAACCTTTTATGTAATTTCCTTATAAAAATATACATTTAATAAACCAGGAACCAAATGATCTTATTTGCCTAATAAATGAGTATTTACATAATCTTAGGTATCATTTATTCACCCATAAAATTGGCATTTTTAACACTAATTTCCCAACTTGACTACATATAAAAAAATCGCCTTGAGTAAACTAGAGAAAAAAGACCATAAGAAAAAAATAAAACAAAAAAAGCATAAATTTAAACAATTTTTTTAGGGTGATGCAATATTTCCATATAATCTTGGGTGCTTTGACATAACTAAAGGATTAGGTATTTGTTAGATTTGACATGCACCTCCAAAATTCAAACCTTTGTAGATTTGGTATTCTATATCTAATTTGGATGAAATAAAAGGTAAAAACTACTTTCTTAGATGCTTTGAACCTAATGGCATGCTCATATTTATTCCATAAAGCTAAAAAATGCACCTACAATAAAAATCCACAAAAAGGAACCTCCAAACTTTTGTATCTCTATCATGTTTGTCTAATTCTCCATGTTATCATTCTATGCAAGAGTGGCATACTCAACATTTCAAGAAAATACAAGATCTAGAACTTACATCTCTCAAAAAGAATATGAAGAAGCAATCCCATAATCTTGATGCAGCCATAACCACTAAAAACCCTCAAAAGAGTCAATCGGCTTATGCAACAAGAAAGACACAACGAAAGTAGCAAGAAAATATAGCGAGTTCACATTAATAGATCATATTAAAGCCTTATAACTTCTGGAAATCATCTGACAATCATCATAATATCATCAAAGAACATACGGTAATTAATTAGTTACATGTAGGCTTCAAGCCAGATACAATCCAACTGGGACTCTAAGAATCAACCGGATCACAACATGTGAATCTCAATCCTTATTCTTAGTTCTACTTCCTCTACCCCTACAAATGAATACATAATAACATATTTATACCCACTAGAACACATCCGGGTCGGCCTCATAAGATTAAATTCACCAATGCAGGAAAATGAAATGTGTAATTAGGTCAACCCTAAGATTTAAGAAATCTTTTTGGAAAATAACAAGCAAGTGATGCGGTTTAGCAGGAAGGTCGACCACATGCCAAGGAACATTGGACAAGACCCAAGATGGATCCACATGCCAAGAATCACGTTGGAATGAAGGAAAACCAACCGGTGAGCACAAGAATTGTCCCAAAACCTAGAAACAGTCAACCATAAGTGATAACTGATTGGAAAAGAACCCAAATGAACTGAAAATCAGGAATCAAGCACATGAAACCATCTGGAAACCAAAAATAAAATCTGCCATGAAGAACAAGCAACTACCAGTATTAACTAGTAAGAACACAGAAAACTGCATAAAGAACTAAACAAGAACAAAACTGAAAGGAAATATTTTTGGTTGATGCAATATTTCTCAATGATCAGGGATGCTCCTACATCAGAAAACCTAGGTAGAAAATGATGTTCCATGAGAGGCAACTCATGAACATCTAAAAGGATTCAAAATGAACATCCCATGCTCATTTCTGATCCAAACATCTTCTTTATCTACCAACCTTTGATTTAACTCTTCCGGTGCCTCAACTAGTTTCTCTAACCTCTGTCCCTCTTTGTTTCTCTTCCTTTGATTCAGATCTGCACATTGTCTCTGTCCACTATTCTCTTTCTTTTGCAATTCTAACTTGGTTCTGCCACAAGACTTCATCCTGTTTCTCACCATAATCTCTCTGTCATATGGTACCATTTGTCCATCAGACTCAATGCTCCTTCTGCAAACTCATGTCACCCTCCAGTATAGCTTCTGCAACTCGTTCTATCAGATGTTTCTTCAAACCCTCTGGTATAACCTCTGCCACCGGTTTCTCAGTACTGCAAATTTTCTCGGGACTCAGATTATTCACCTCCTTATCTTTCTCCTTCAAAGAAATCAATGTGAACTTCAGCCCATCCTTTTCAATAGTAACTAGGTTTCTTCTACAGTCATAAATAGCTCCTCTATTATATTGCCAAGGTTTTCCCAACAAGACGTGGCAAAAACTCATAGACACAACATCACATAAAACTTCATCTCTAAAAGGCCCAATATTGAAACTCACCAAGCACTGCTCCTTTATCTCTATCTAGTGATCATCTTGTAAACAACTTACCTCATAAGGATAAGGATGTTTAAGCCTCTTCAACCCAAGCTTCAAAACCATCTCCTTAGATACTAAATTATCAGTACTTCCACTATCTACAATGACCTTGCAACACTTACCACCTGATTTGCTTACAGTCCGGAAAAGACTCTTCCTTTGAGTAGATCTTGTAGTCACATAAATTTGTCCATTTTAATTAAATGAATATTTGCTATTTATTTGATTAAAAATCCACTAGCCATTAGTTAATTAAATTAATATTTAATTAATTCTCCTTCAAAACATTCTCCTATTAATTAAATAAATTATTCAATTTATTTTAATTAATTCATTAAGCCAAATTCACAATCAATTAAATGAATAAATCCTATTTATTCAATTTAATCCCCTTTCCTCTTTTAAATAAATTAAATAAAACATTTATTTAAATCATTAAAATCCACCCCACTTGCATTCTCCTAAAAATGCAACTTGCACCTATTTGTTGAAATAAATGAATTTTATTTTAAATAAAAATCCTATTTTCCCTCACCCACCAAACCCACTTGCAATCCTAATCCCCTTCTAGATTCCTCTAAACCCTTCCTAATTAGCCTAATCCATCCCCTAAATATTGTCACATTCCTAAGCAACTTGGAGTCACTTCTCAAAGACCTCAAAGTCTTTGAAAAACATTAAATGCTTTGTGTGTTCAACAATTTAACCTCTAAAGTCTTCCAAACCACTAATGGCTCTTACATGACCATTAATGGCTCTTACATGACCATTTATGGTTAAATCCAATTGCACCCATGGTTAGGGACTTTGACCCTTAACTCAACCCTCATGTAACCCATGTGTCTCCTCAAGCATTTATTGCTTTGACCATGGTTATCCTCACTAACTCTTGCACAAGAGTTTATCCATTGGATAAAAGCATTATTCTTTAGATAATGAATTTATTCACTCAACCCAACCTTAACCTTAACTCCCAAGTTAGCTCTCAAATCATGTCAAGCATTTAATGCTTCTTCCCTCTCCTCTCAACCCATCTCATGTTGACACTTGTCATCCTGGGATTGGATTGAAAGTCCTCACATGGATTGAATATCATTCAATCTCGCCCCTTATTGAGATTACTCAATGTCAACCATCCATTGCTCCATTTTACCTATGAATAGAGCTCACATTCCTCATTTTCAAATCCTCAAGCATTCTCAAGCATTTAGCATTCATAGTCATAATCCTGAAACTTGTATGCATTTACATTATAATGAATTTTAGAGAAGAGCATTTAGCATAAATCACATACATTGTTATTTTGGTCTAAAATAAATCATTCTCATTTCATAGCATCTAATATTAGTTTTTGTTCACATTTTCATATATCATTTTGAGAACAATCATATTTCATCTTGAATCTCCATAAAGCATCCATAGTGCAAAAAGCTACTAAGAGCTACACTAATTTGAAACTTGGAGAGGAGAGGAACAAGGGAGGAGGAGCTACGAGCATGGTAGAAGACATTTGGAGATGTCTTCTTGCATTTATATTCATAGTTAAATGCTTTACTTTGTTTTTAGTGTCTCTCTTGGTATGCTTGCTTAGACTAGTTTTTGGTTGATTAACACTTACTCTTCTTTGTTTCTTGTGTTTCTTATGTGTTATATGACCACAGGTTTTAGTCTAAACATTAACCCCATTTTGCAGAGCATCATTTGGTGAACCCGACGTGAATCAAGGAGCAACTTTTTGAAAAAATTAACTTGTTTGACTTTTTTAATTGACACACAGGTCACGGTTTGGTGCTTTTGTTCGCGCTTTAGTGCTATTGAAATTTGGTATTTTAGCGCTATTGTTTCCACAATAGTGCTATTGTCTCAAATTTAGCGCTATTGTCCCTAGTATAGCGCTTTTAACTATTAAGTAGCACTTTCGGCCATGTTTTAGCGTTGTTGACTTTTTGTATGAATAAATTATTTTAGCGCGTTTGTAATTACTGTCGCGCTTTTGTGTTAAGTAGTGCTTTTGTTCTCACACAGAGTAGTGCTATTGTAACAGAGTGTTGTAAAAAAATATCTTGTAACCAACAACCCAAAATTTTTAGGCTTGTGGAAGGCCCCCAGACATGCACATTTTTCTAACTTATTCTCTTTTGTGTAGGTTTTGACTAACCCCTACAATAGAAGTTTTAGTGATTTTTAGCTTAGAAAGTAAATTTGTTTTTATTGCTAACTTTGTCTTTCAAGTTGGGATAAAATAAACACACTTTCTTTTTGGTTAAAAATAAACTACACTTTGATTTGGGTTTTAAAATTCACCACATCTTTCATTTGAAGCTCTAAAAAGAACATCATTATTACAAGCTAAAGAGAACCACAAAAACTCAAAACAAAAACAATTTTATTTCTTGCAAGTTAGGAAACAAACTTCGTTTTGGTGCTTAAAATCAACAAAACAACTTTATTTCTTGCAATTTAGGATTCATTTTCTTTTGGTGCTTAAAATCAACAACACAAATTTTGATTTCCTTGCATCAATTCAAGTTAAAAATCACAATCCACACTTTGTTTTTGGGAAAATAAAAAGAACAATCAACTTGTTTTGTTTTACAAAGTGATTTACTTCAAGCAAACTTGCTTTTCATTAAGTTGACCAGGATTTCATTTTCCCAGTTTGTTCAACATATTGCATTTGAAGGATAAAAAGAACACCATGGCTATTGGAGCAACATATCCAAATAGTTAGATCACCATTGCAATGACAAGTCAAAAAGAAAAAGTGTATTTTGTGTTTGACACACTTGTACAAAAGATTTTGTCGAGTGGTCCTACTTCTAACACACTCTATCCTCTCCCTTGGCTTTCGTGGTCCTAGGTGCAAGAGAAAAGTGTTAGTAACACTCAAATTTTATCTTTTTAAGAGAGGCCTGCCAAGAGACACATCACTCTTGGGAATGAACTCGTGCGGTAAATCCTTTGAGCCGCTATAGAAATCAAGTGTGAGTGAAAACTGTAGCCTTGGGTATAATTGTTCCTACAATGTAACTTGCCGAAAGGACAAATGGGCCCCCCCACAAGTTACAAGGCTCTTAAGTGAGGCACTGCAGAATGAACTTATGTCCAAAAACATAAAAAATTACTAAACACCTTTAAGTAGTAGCCCACCCATTCTATTGATTGAGGATATTTGTGAGAAGTTCAGTGCAAGAGCATAGAAGGTTTTGCTCCCAAGATACTCACCATACATATTTCCTTGAGTAGAAACATAGATTTTTGAAAGGTTACTTGTAGCCTGATAAAAGTGGTGACTCCCTCATCATAGGGATCATCTATTTGTTATGCTCATGCAAGACTTAGTATATCACATCCTTACCTACACTGCGAGATTCATAAGGTATGTAGTACCAAAGTTAAAGAAATATCAAGATGTGGGCTGAAATTATCGCAATTGGCCATTTGACCGTAGGGATAAAGAGTGTTCAAAGTGTTTTTCGTTTTGTGTCAAGACCAGTGCTAAATTGAGTCGACTTCAGACTTCTTTGGAAAACACCTAAAAAAATACATTTGAAGGAAAGGGTCATAAAAGTCCAAGGATTGGGTTGATCTAGACCCACACCTATTTGTGCCTTTTTGAGGCAACATTTTTGTGTTTGTGTGCTTTCTTTGTTTTCTTGTCAAAGAAAAATAAAAGAAAATCCAATTCCAAAACAAGTACTCATCCAACATAAATATTTTCAAAAAAACCAACAAAAGATAAAAAACCAAGAGCAACAACAAAAGTATCAAACTATATGACCATTCTTCACATCTTAAGAAAGAAGAATCTTCATCAACATGTCAAATTGAAGAGAAGACCATTAAGCTCAAAGGCTTTTATCAAAAGGAGGAAATTCTTCTATCTTAATAGACAAATCTTTGTCTCTCATAGAGCCTTGTTACATCACATGCGTCTATATCTTCAAGGGAAATCAAACGAGTTTGATCAAGAGTCATTAAACCACAGAGCTTTTACTCAATATAGAGCTTTAAGTTATCATCAAACCAAGGGAGCCAAAATCAATCCTGCCTTCTTTCCAGATGTTTGTATCACATATAACATAGCTCGGGAAGAACCACCAACCCCTGAGAGAGAAGAAGAAGAATTCATCGCATATGTGACACAAAGATTTTATTGAAGTTCACATTTCATTCATTATCACATTCATATCTCATCAAATCCATTCCAACTCTCAAAACATCAAGAGGTTTTTGTCCTAAGTTCTATTTCATTATTGCTTGAATCAAACACAATACATCACTTTTTAGAGTGTCTCTACATCTAGGATAAACTCATCCTAAGAGGCATTTCTACGCAGGTTAAAACTAGTCTATGAGTGAATCCTCTTATTACTAGGTAGTTAAGTCTGTAATACATCTCAGATCTCTCTAAACCTTATCACATCAAAAATTGTTGATCAAACACAACAAGAAAACTCAAGAAAGAAATTTGGTAACATCTACCTTTAGTTCTAGAGATCCATATGCAAAACACCCCACCAAACATAAATCTCTCAATTCATCAACAAATCATCATCATTTTCACCCAACTTCAACAAAAACTTGTGAACCAAATGGCTCAAACCAGATCAAGATCTAGACAACAAGAAATTGAGGAAGAAGAGGAGGAAAATATCAATGAATTCTAAGAAGCTCTTGGAGGAAATCCAAATGATGAAAATCCAAGTACTCCTACTCCTGTGGCAATAGAAAGGGCACAACACAACCCTATCTTTAATAGAATTTTTGACAAAATACTCAGGAGCAATGTTGATGCTCACTTTTTAAGACTTGCTCAAGAGGGAGCCAAACTACCCTCTGATTTTGATGTTGCACAACTAAGGCAAGCATCAAAATGCCAAAGTCGTAATGAGGATGAAAGAGGTCAAGATCACATCAGATACAACCTTCATCAAGGTAATCTCCCACCTCCTCCTCCTCCAAATGACATAGGCATGTTGCAGTAACAAGTCGAGAATCTCTCCCAACAACTTCATAGTGGTGTGAAAACTAATCAGTTTTCACTTAATGACATCTATCCCTATCCCTTTGATAGGAATCTTCATATGCCACCATTTCCACGAGGATTTGAAACACCCAAGTTCAAAAAGTACCAAGGAAAAGGAGATCCTCACGATCATGTTAGAGAATTCCATTCAGCTTGCCTCGAAGTGGCATGCGAGAACACATACCTAATGTGACTTTTTCCCCAAAGTTTGGGAGGAACAACCACATCATGGTTTTCCCAACTACCAGGTGGCATTAGGACATTTGAAGAACTAGTCCAAAAGTTCCTATCACATTACTCACACAATATTGAACGTGATATCACCATGGCTGATCTATGTAACACTAAGCAAAAACCAGGAGAGCTATTTTTAGTTTTTCTGCAACGATGATGTCAAATGTCTAGTAGACGTTCCCTTCAATTACCCAAACAAGAATTAGTGAAAATATTTATTTCTAACTTAAATGATGAAATGAAATTTCACCTAGATGTAAAAGATAGACTCTTTCAATAACATGATCACCAAAGGTTTAAAATGTGAGCGAGCTCTCATCAAAAAAGGGCTTATCAAGATATACAATGAGCCAAAGGATGGCCCTTGCCCACACTTCAATAGTGATAAGCCTAACTTATAGATTAAAAACAAAAACATCGTCAATAACGAGGTTGTAGATGCAAGGACCATCAAAAGTGCACAACCTATGGTCCGATTTGTCGGACAAAACCCCCCACCCAAGAATAACACAGTTTCTCCTCCAAATCAAGGACACAATATATCTCAAAAGGAACCCAGACAACGCCAGCAAAATTTTAAACCAAAACGAACATACACTCCCTTAGGGGAACCTATTGAAACGGTGTTACATCAGTTGGTTTCTAAAAATCTGGTGACCTTACCCAGAACATCAAATTACGAACCTTAGGTCAAACCTTCATAGTTGAGGGATACTGAACATTGCGATTTCCATCAAGGGAAAGGGCATAAGACAAGCAATTGTCACAGATTGAAAGATCTTATTCAGGATCTTATTGACCAAGGTGAAATTGAAATAGAAGGACATGACCCAAAGACAACAAATAATGATCATCTCATGTTCAAAAATCCACTTCCATCACAAGATCAAAGGGGTCCTTCCACTTCAGGGCGAAACATAGATACCACTGATTATACACTCGCCACCTATAATTACACTGTGAATCACCTATATGATGCCAGTGAACAAATTGCAACTATAACCATAAAAAATCCTAGCTCCACTTGTAATGTTGTTACACGACACGACAAGATCACCATAAAAGCAACTCCACAAGGCACCACATCTATCCCAAAGTAGTATAAACTTGTGGACCAATTAGATAAAATGCCCGCACTAATATCTATCTTAGAGCTATTGCACCTATCCCCATCTCATAAAATAATCTTGGATCAAGCTCTCTAAGAGGCGTCAGTCCCTGCAAACCTAAATACAGATCAGTTCCAAGCCATGGTTGGAAATCTAAGGTCATCACCTTGTCTCACTTTCTCTGAAAGTGACAATACATCCTTCCAGCAACCTCATGATGCCTCACTCCATATTGAAGGATTTATCAACCAATACAGAATCAAGAAAGTCTTAATCGACAATGGAGCAGGCCTGAATATCTGTACACTACAATTGGTCACAACATTGGGATATGCAATTGAATCAGTGGATCCCTACAAGAAGATAATAATCAAAGCCTATGATGATGTAAAGCATTTATCTAAAGGAGTTGTTGTGCTACCGATCTGAGTGAGCCCAGTGGTGAAGCACATCATATGCCAAGTTCTAGACCTTCCTTTGCCGTATAATTTATTGTTAGGAAGACCTTGGATACATGCCATGCAAGCTGTTCTATCCACCTACCATCAGTGTATCAAGTTCCCTCATAATGGTGTAGAAATTACAATCCTGGGCGATGCGAATCACTTTGCATATTGTCACAATATCAATCATCAACAAGAGATTACCGTTCCCAACAACAAAGAAGCCATCTCATCCACATCATACATAAGTCCAACCTCTCTTTCCAATTCAAAAAACACTATACCCAAGCAAGAGAAGCTCAAGATGAAAATAGCAGAGGAAGGTCCTAGGGAGTACAATTTAAGCCAACTCTTTTGTGTTGGACAAATGCCTACTTCTCCTAGAACTCATGGTAAACCTCAATAGTTACTTCAAACACCACTGGTCAAGACAACATGCACTTTGACACCTTTCATCCTTAGAAAGAGTCAAGAAGAAGAAACCAAAGATGAAGGCTTAGCAGAATGGATCTATAAAGAACCAATCACCATAGACATCCCACAAGCTAAGCTTCCCACAGATTAGTATGGAAAAGGCCTTCTCATTATTCAAAATATGGGTTATGATGGTCAGAGTGCTTTGGGACCTTGCAAGCAAGGATGACATGAACCGTTACAGCCAAAATTAAAGCCCAAAGATAACACAAGATTTAGCTTTCAAAAGGAGATCCTTGCTAAGCTCAGATTCAAAGGGAAACCCAACAAACCTCTATATCAGCCTAAAACTCTGAAGAGGTCACCTTTGATTATATCAGCACCACCAAGAACCACACCAATCATCCCACCAATCAAACCAACAACCCCCTCAGCAACAACAACTATATCAATAGCACCATTATCAATATCAGAACCCCTAGCAGTATCAACAACACTAGCAATTCCAGCAGAAGCAGCAGATTCAACAACGTTGATACTCCCCGTATCGGATTCATTGATCCACATAATCCTTCCTACAACACAATTCATTTCATCTACAATGGTACATCAACCGATCACGCCTACAGTGTTTAACTCAAAGGACATCCTAGTATGGTATAGTAATCGGATACTGGAAAGCGACTCCGACACTGACTCAAATGAGTGGGAATTTGATTCCGTCTAGCTTAATACTTCACATAAGGAAGATGCATCACCCCCTCCATCTCACAAAGAAATCATTGTTTATGAAGAAGCGTAGATAAAGACCTCTTGGATTCCTGAACTGGAAACTTCTTCCATAGACCCTACGTCACATCCTACGCTTGATTCTGACAGGGAGAGTATCATCAATGACCTTCACCACAAAGTCTTAACCCTCATTGACACATCTAATGAACTTAACCTAATCGATGAGGTAATGCCCATTATCCATCCTAAACTCATCGAATGGAACCAACTTAATCCCCCATGTCTTGACCACTTGCAAAACGATGAGGCAATCATTGAATTTTTGGAACTGCAAGATAACATACCAAGCAGGGATCACAAAGCTGGCTTCGCCATAGAACTTAATAGCACAACATACTTTGGGGCGGATGCCAAACCTTTCAGCTCCAAAAATATAACAATAAAACATGGATCTTTCAGTGAAAACCACACTGTGGCACTGTTTTATCCCAAAAAAAGTAAAAAGAAATAGCGTATCCAATGGTGAAAACCTCTCTGAGGCACCTACGGATGAAAGGTTTGACATTCTCCCTTCTAGTACAAATCAAGAATGATCAATGATCCTCATTGAGGAAACAAAAAAATTCAACATGGGGACTCTTGAGACTCCTCACCTCATACATCTGGCATCTCTTTTAACTCTAGAGGAACAACCTAAGTTTGTCAAATTCTTCCGGAAGCACCAGATTAACTTCGCACGGTCATATGTAGACATGTCTGGTCTTGATCCTGATTTAGTCATGCATCACCTCACCGTAGCAGAAGGAGCCAAGCCTGTCAAGCAGAAAATTTGCAAGATGCACCCTCAGATTGCGGTACTAGTCAAAGTAGAACTTAAGAAACTCCTGGATGTTGGTTTCATTAGACCAATTGATTATGCAGATTGGATCTCCAATATTGTGCCTATCAACAAACCAAATGGGGGCAACTATATCTGTACTGACTTTAGAGATCTAAACAAGGCATGTCCTAAAGATGACTTCCCCCTACCAAACATCGACATAATAGTAGACCTAACAACAGGACATGCCATGCTTTCTCTCGTGGATGGCTTTTCCGGTACAACCAGATAAAGATCGCACCGGAGGATGAACATAAAACTGCCTTCACATGTCCACATGGGACATACTATTGGAATGTAATGCCTTTTGGTCTAAAGAGTGCAGGAGCAACCTATCAATGAGAAATGACCACCATATTCCATGACATGATGCATACTATAATGGAAGATTATGTTGATGACTTACTGGCAAAATCGCTAACAAGAGAAGGTCATCTGGAAATATTAGATAAAATCTTTGACAGACTGGAACAATATCATGTTTGACTCAACCCAAAGAAATATGTCTTTGGAGTAACCTCAGGGAAGTTGCTAGGATACATTGTCTCAAGCAAAGGCATTGAGCTAGATCCTGCAAAGGTCAAAGCAATCATGGACATGCCACCTCTGAAGAACATCAGTCAGCTAAGGGCATTACAAGGGCAACTGCAATCCATCGAAAGATTCATTGCACAACTAGCAGATAAGTGTCACCCATTTACACACCTGCTACACAAGAACATCCGCTTTCAATGGAATACTAGATGCCAACAAGCATTCCAGATGCTTAAAGATTATCTCATGAATACACCATTGCTGATTCCACCAGATCTGAGTAAGCCTTTATTACTCTATATCTTAGCAACAAATACAACATTGGGAGTGCTATTGGCTCAACATAATGCAGAAGGGAAAGAGTGTGTTGTTTACTACATCTCTCACACACTGGTCGACTATGAACTTATTTACACACCTATTGAGCGAGCTTGCCTAGCAGTAATCTTGGCAGCCACTAAACTGAGGCACTATCTGTTGACACATAAAGTACAGATCATTGTGAAGATTGATCCACTAAAGTACTTACTTAGCAAAGCAACATTAATTGGCCGTTTGGAAAAATGGGTGATGATTCCAAGTGAATTTGACATCGATTATGTGGACCGTAAGGCTATCAAGGGTCAAGTTATTGCAAATCAGTTGGCCGATGCACCACTCATAGGCGATCATCC
The DNA here is from genome assembly GCF_030272615.1 of Cryptomeria japonica. Lineage (NCBI taxonomy): Eukaryota > Viridiplantae > Streptophyta > Pinopsida > Cupressales > Cupressaceae > Cryptomeria > Cryptomeria japonica. The sequence continues at coordinate 694,015,432 of NC_081407.1, forward strand.
TCTCATTTCCAATTTTCCAGATGAAGAGATATTCATGATCACAGAATCGCAACCATGGAAATTATACTTTGATGATTCATATACTAGGCATGGCTCAGGGGCGGGCATCCTATTTATCACACCTCAAGGTGACAACATCTCGAAGTCTTACAGGCTCACATTTCCATGCACAAACAACATAGCAAAGTATGAGGACCTGATCATTGGACTCAGACTAGCCATACAATAGAAATTGAAAGAGCTAAAGATATATGGCGACTCCCAACTGGTCATCCGAAAAGTAACTGATGAATAGCAGACCAAGGATGACAAACTCATGCCATACAAGCAAATGGTGGATAGTTTAAAGGCATCATTTACTACTATCACCTTTGAGCAGATACCCAGAGATCAGAATTGAGCTGCTGACGCTATGGATACCATTACATCTCTCCTAGATCTTCCACAGAATTCAACACGCTATGAGTTCTTGTTGGAACAACTTTGGATTCCCGCTTATGATATCCCTGAATCTGAGATTATATGTCATCTTATCGGTTGTGAATCCCCATGGTATGGTGAGTTCTACACCTATTTACGCGATCACACACTTCCTCCTAACCAATCGAATAACCAACGTAAAACCTTCATTCACCAAACCGCTCAATATACCACTATTGCTGAAACCCTATACTGATGCAGTCTTAATGGTACTCTCCTTTGATGTTTGGAACAAGATGAGATAAAAAATGCCTTAGAAGAGGTACATGAAGGAATTTTTGGAACTCACGCAAGTGGTCCTTCACTAGCTAAGAAGATCATACGCGCTGGATACTATTGGCCGTCCATGGAAAAAGACTCCTATTATTTTGTCAGAAAATGCAAAAAATGTCAAGTTCATGGAGACCTGATACATGCACCAACACAAGAATTGCAACTAATTGCAAAGCCATGGCCTTTTTGTCAATGGGGACTTGACCTTGTGGATAAAATCCATCCATCTTCATCCAATGACCACAAGTTCATTATTACCACCACCGAATACTTCACAAAGTGGATCGAAGCTATTCCACTTACCCAAGTCACTGGCAAGCAGATCGCCTCATTCATCCTTAATTACATCATCTGCCGGTATGGTGTACCCATGTCCATCATTACAGATAATGGTCTTCCTTTCAAAAATCAGGATGTTTGTGAGCTCTGTGAGAAGTTTCACATCCAACACCGCTTTTCAACTCTCTATTACCCACAAGGCAATGGTCAGGCCAAAGCATCAAACAAGAACATATTAAGAATCCTCAAAAAGACAGTCAATAATGTTGGTCATGATTGGTATGTTCAATTGAATCCAGCACTATGGGCGTATTGAACTAGTATTCAAACCCCTACAGACGCAACTCCCTACTCACTGGTCTATGGTGCAGAAGCTATCATACCTATTGAGGTTGAGATACCATCACTACGGGTTTCCTTGCATCATTTCATAGATGACGAAGCATACATGGTATCGTGTCTTCAATACTTAGAGCTACTTGATGAGAAACAATAAGCTGCATATAATCACCTCAAAGCCTATCAGCAATGCATGAGCATAAGCTATAATCATCAAGTTAGACCTCGTACATTTGAGGTAGGTGATCTTGTTCTTTGAGATAATCCTCGTAAACAACCCAATAGAGAACATCAGGAATTGTTTGAATCAAACTGGCTGGGTCCATATGTTATCACTATTGTATTTGGGTCCAGGGCATATCAGTTGGCTACTTGAGAAGGAGAACTGCTAGTAGATCCGATCAACAACATGCACCTCAAAAGGTTTTATACATAAGTTGTACAAAGCATCAGGCTTCAATACATACCAAAAAAACACCAAAAACATTTATATAAATGTCTTGAAAAAAATACAAACAAATCAAAATAGTAAAGAAACAATCATGCATCCAAACGGTGAACAACCACTCCAGTGGCACCTAGGGTAAGTGTGATGGTGAAAACCTGGCAAACAGGTGCCACTCGTAAAGGCTATGGCTCCATTGTCTTTTAGACTTGTTGCGAACACATTCATTTGCATCCACTCATCCATCAATCCAAACCATGGCTTGTTAATTGATCTGCAATCAAAGATAGTACTTCATGCATCTTACATCCTGCTTTTTCATAGTCATGTCTAAACTGGGGGCAATGCCCTTAATCTATTTGATGGAAGTGGATTCTACATTTATTTGTGATTCATTGAAGTTATTAATTCGAAAACTATCTCACAAAATACCAAAAATATTGGAAAATCGTACCACAAAATACAAAAAACATTGGAAAATCATACCACAAAATACCAAAAACATTAAAAAACACTCACAAAACCCAAAAACATTAGAAAATATCAAAAACCAATAAAAAACATGGCAACACCTTGTACCTACTTGTCGAAGCAGATACCAAACAAACATTTTGAAAAACTCAAACGATGACCCCTTATCATATCAACCAAACAATCAACATCAACACGCAAACTGTCTTAACAAGGATGCATCCTTCCTTACCAAAACAAAGACAAGATGACATTTTCTTTGACAAGAAAATTTTGTTTGAGCTATCAAATACTTGGTTGATTTGTAGGTTATTCATTCATTTATATTTATCAGGTTCCTACGCTACTCCGGGATATCTGCAAGTGATTAGAGTGGTCGAGATGGTTCCTAAGCATTGTTTGTCTATTTTCTATGAATTATTCCAATGAAGTTCTTGGGAATGTACTATTGGTGTCTACGTGGGAAGTTCACTAAGCTACATATGAAAAATACAGTCACAGATCACTATGGCTTGCTGACTACAATGTATACCTCAACCATTTGAGCATGAACCATTATCGAGGATCCATATTCTTTATTCTTTATTTATGTTGTTTGTTTGCAGGTACAATGCTCCATCCTTGGTTCCTATTGCCTCATCCAAGATTAATACTACCATGCTCAATGATGAAAATAAAACACTATGGATCGTCATTTCATCTCATCTGTTTATGTTGCATTTCGTTGCATATCACCCATCCATTTAATCATTCATTGTTCATATGCATGGTTTTGAATGCAAGTGTGAACAAAATTAATATAAAAATTTATGTGACAAATGAATTGGTCTTGGATACAATCACGACAGAGTTCTCTGATACATCATCAGTGCATCGTGCAAAGTCTACACAACCTTGCATTCATCTATCATAATTACATCATCATTTTATTACATTTAGTTGCATTTGCATAAACCTAGTTCATTATCATCTAAATCGCATATAGGTTTTTTTCAATCTTCATTAGAGTGCATTTAATATCATTTAGTTGCATTTAAATACATATAGTTCATTAACATTTATTTGCATTAACATCATTATATCATTTCATCATTGCACAAATCATGACATTTAGATTCATTTTTATGATAAATTTCTCATCATTGCATAACTACCATTATTAGCCATTACTATGCATTCATTTAGTGTCATTTACCGATCATCATTTACCATCATTTAAAACTTGTTTACCATGCATTTGTTTAGATTCCCATAGTTTCATGCATTTATATATCTATCCATTAGTTAAGTGCATTCATCTATACATCTAGTATATTCTTATAGTCATTCATTTCATTTCATTTAGGATTCATTAAAATGCATTCATTCTCGTTTTAATTGCATTAAGGTGCAGTTATTCATTACCCATGAGTTGCATTATCATTACATTATCATTTTCACTTAGTTATATGTTATCAACATTTGGATCATAACACACAAAACCATTTGGTTCAAACATTTGGTTTATACATTTTACATATACATTCATCTAAATCCCATCTAGATGCATTTACATAAATCAATTATTCATTACATTTTTACTATATTCGAACATCATTGCATATCATTATCTCATCATCGCATCAACATAAAGTACAAGATACTATTTATCTCATCATCAAACATCATGTTCATTATGAATACATCATCATCATGGAATTACTTACATAAAACATTTCACCAACACATCATGCATATATATAAAACCTACATCCACATGTTAGCATCACATTCCTAACTCATGCATATAGACATCATGTAGGAATAAATCATCATAAAACATGCATATAGGAATCATCTCATCAACACATACATATAGCAAGTACAACTATCCATCTACGCATAAATAATAAGATCATCATCCTGCATAAATCCATAACATATCATCAACATGCATGTCATCAAAACATATAGGATCTCCTCATATATCATATCATATCGACAAAAGCATAAATGTATCAGAGTACAATGAAGTCCAAAATATCGACTACCAAGAGCCATCCAAGACACAATCCAAAATAACAATGTAAAAGAATACAAAATTCTCTCTCAGATGCCACTCTGACCAGATGCTGCACCACCATCACCACCTAATCTATCTCACTATGGAGGACCCATCACACCACCACTGCTATGCATCCTTTGAGACCGCTTTGATCTTGCCCGCCGCATTTGGGAATAGCTCAGTGCTCACTAACTGGCTGGCACCATCTGCTCATATAAACCCCGCCAATAATCTATCTCAGCCTGTGCTCACCGCATCTCCCTCATCGCCTCCCTAGTAGGATGCTATGCTCCTACCCCAACTCGTACTCTATCCTACAACTCTGAAAATCTCTCCACAACCTGATCTCTCTCCCGCAACACTATAGTCAGCTTTGACTCTTGTGCAAACAGTTGTACATCTCTAGCAACCACCTCTGCCTCCATATCCTCTACTCGAGTTTGCAACACTAGTATCATATGATCCTATAGATCTCCACCACTTTTCCCTCCCTCCCCTGTATCCATAGGTGCCTCTCCAGTGGCTCCCTCCCCAATCTCCATAGGTATATGTCTGTCACCTACATCCCTGCCACCTAATCTCATACCTCCCTGCATCAAAGGTCCCTGAGATAGCCGCAATGGCTGCCCACCTCTCCCTCTCCATTGTAAACATCCACCACCACCTCCTCCCCCTCTGAATCCACCACTCCCTCCAAATCCCCCACCCCCTTCTCCTCCTCCATCCCCACCACCGCCATCTCCTCTCCATCATCCACCTACGCGACCTCCTCTCCTCCTCCATCTCTATCTCCTTTCATCCTCAAAGGATGGAATAGGCTCTGTTGGATCTGATATCCAAGGAATCAGATATGCCACAATGTACTGTGTATACTCCTCTAACACCCCTGCATCTACCACCCCTAGCCTCATCTGCCATGGTCTCACCTGTAACGTGCGGAACTCTGCCAATGCCTGATCATAAGGTAACACTAGTCCCCATAGGAACCTCTCTTGGACTACCTGTGCATACTCTCCCAATCCACTAGGCAGTGCCTGCCTCCACCCAAACTATCTCAGAACTCTCCCAGGAAGTTGTCTCTCCACATTGTAGGTTGTCCTACCAATGAGGTATCATGTCATAAACACATACAACAAGGCCTTTGCATCATCCTCCCATGGCTTGCACTCAATGTACGACCTCTAGATCATTGTATCCAAATCATCCAGTGCCCGCCGCCACCACTCTAACTTCCCCAGGTGGGGCTGACTCATCATACCTCCATACATGTATACATATGGCTGGTCCACTGCTCTAACTCTCAGACTCACGGGTCGAGTAACAGGTAAGTGCTCCCATGCCCAAATATGCAGCAGAGTGATCCCCACTCCTAATGAGCCCACCTCTCGATATATACCCTCATGTAGCTCCCAATATAAGTGCGATAGCACGTACGGTCCCCATGCAAACTGGGTCCCCTCTTTAATCATCTGCTTGATCACTTGACCCCAACCAATGGCTAGTCCATGCGATCATCGATCTGGACATAACAGTCCCCCAACAATCCCTGATAGCACAGATGGTAATGGCTCATACAAAGTAGTTATGTCCTCCCATGCTACTGACCCATCATTAGTGAAGACATCCTCATCAAAGAATCTATGCACTGCTACTCTCCTCCAAGCTCGGTCATATTTCACCAGTTCTCCATGAATGGGAATGTTCGGGATGCACCATACATCCTCCAGTGTAATTGTCATCTCCCCCTGTGCCAAGTGAAACGTGCATGTCTCACTATGCCATCGCTCTGCCAATGCTATGATCAACTCGCGATTCATCTGAATCACGGGCATATACATAACATCGTACAGGCCAGTCACTGCAATGCAATCCACCTCAGCCTCTGTCAAATGATCACACAATGCCTATGTGGCGGGATGCCTCTCGCGCATCTGTAAGATGTGAAGCTCTTCCTACACACGTGTATCAACCATCATCATCAATTGTTTTGTTTCAAACTTTCTTAAGTTTAAGCCTAGACTATCAACATATACTTTGATCAAGTATCTTCAAGTCTCAATAGGTAAGCAATCATGGCACACCTAGACTACAACAAACATTTATCCTAATGACCTAAGTCTCATCAGGGCTGCTATGGTTCAAAACAACTCTCAACTCACATCTCCATCCATCCATCATGGGCATCAAGAGATTGTTTTTCAAACACACTGGGGCATCTACCTTTGTAACAAAAGCGCTACTCTACACACAATAGCGCTAATACTTTGACAACCACGCTAAATCAACTACCCAATAGTGCTAACCCAACAAAAGTGCTACATCGACTATAAAATAGCACCACCTCACAACAAAAGCACTCAATCAACTACTCAATAGCGCTAACAATACAATAGCACTAAATTAACTATACAGTAGCGCTACACTTGACAAAAGTGCTAAAACGACTATACAAAAGCACCATAGCGACACAAAAGTGCTAGTTTAGTTAACAACAACACCAAAAAATAGTTTTAGCACTATTGTGTTGACTCAACTTGTACCAAGCAAAAACCTATAAAAAATGCATGAAATTCAAAAATTCAAATTCACATACCGCTGGTCCGTAGTCGTCTGGCCACTAAAATCAACGGACTTGCTCTAGTCGATGATCTGCTATAGGAACTAACATCTTGATTGCTGCTTGCTCTTTCAAAAGGTCACTATTAGAGCTCAAAATTCACTATGGACGCGAATGCAAATGAGCCTATTTTCACCCCTTCCTCCCCATATATACTCTTCGCCGTAACCCTAATTTTCCCCCGCTCACTGCTGTGGACCCCTTGAACTTCCAGAACCTCCCATTTCTTCATTTTATCTCCAATTTCTTCTATTTTTTCACTAGTATTTCTAAGATCTTCTCTTCTATCACCCTGCCAAATTTCATTCTTTTTCGAGAGATCGCCCGATTTTTTGAAATTTTTCGGCCCATCTCTCGAGGGGGCATACCATCCATTAAATTAACATTTTATGGGGCATATTTATTCACACCTATTTTTCTTTCTTTGAAACGACGCGATAAACCACACTGTCTCAAAGAGGGGCAAATGTAGTCACATAAATCTGTCCATTTTAATTAAATGAATATTTGCTATTTATTTGATTAAAAATCCACTAGCCATCAGTTAATTAAATTGACATTTAATTAATTCTCTTTCAAAACATTCTCCTATTAATTAAATAAATTATTCAATTTATTTTAATTAATTCATTAAGCCAAATTCACAATCAATTAAATGAATAAATCCTATTTATTCAATTTAATCCCCTTTCCTCTTTTAAATAAATTAAATAAAACATTTATTTAAATCATTAAAATCCACCCCACTTGCATTCTCCTAAAAATGCAACTTGCACCTATTTGTTGAAATAAATGAATTTTATTTTAAATAAAAATCCTATTTTCCCTCACCCACCAAACCCACTTGCAATCCTAATCCCCTTCTAGATTCCTCTAAACCCTTCCTAATTAGCCTAATCCATCCCCTAAATATTGTAACATTCCTAAGCAACTTGGAGTCACTTCTCAAAGATCTCAAAGTCTTTGAAAAACATTAAATGCTTTGTGTGTTCAACAATTTAACCTCTAAAGTCTTCCAAGCCACTAATGGCTCTTACATGACCATTAATGGCTCTTACATGACTATTTATGGTTAAATCCACTTGCACCCATGGTTAGGGACTTTGACCCCTAACTCAACCCTCATGTAACCCATGTGTCTCCTCAAGCATTTATTGCTTTGACCATGGTTATCCTCACTAACTCTTGCACAAGAATTTATCCATTGGATAAAAGCATTATTCTTTAGATAATGAATTTATTCACTCAACCCAACCTTAACCTTAACTCCCAAGTTAACTCTCAGGTCATGTCAAGCATTTAATGCTTCTTCCCTCTCCTCTCAACCCATCTCATATTGACACTTGTCATCCTGGGATTGGATTGAAAGTCCTCACATGGATTGACTATCATTCAATCCTGACCCTTGTTGAGATTACTCAATATCAACCATCCATTGCTCCATTTTACCTATAAATAGAGCTCACATTCCTCATTTTCAAATTCTCAAGCATTCTCAAGCATTTAGCATTCATAGTCATAATCCTTAAACTTGTATGCATTTACATTATAGTGAATTTTAGAGAAGAGCATTTAGCATAAATCACATACATTGTTATTTTGGAATAAAATAAATCATTCTCATTTCATAGCATCTAATATTAGTTTTTGTTCACATTTGCATATCATTTTGAGAATAATCATATTTCATCTTGAATCTCCATAAGACATCCATAGTGAAAAAAGTTGCTGAGAGCTACACTAATTTGGAACTTGGAGAGGAGAGGAACAAGGGAGGAGGAGCTACAAGCATGGTAGAAGACATTTAGAGATGTCTTCTTGCATTTATATTCATAGTTAAATGCTTTACTTTGTTTTTAGTGTCTCTCTTGGTATGCCTGCTTAGACTAGTTTTTGGTTGATTAACACTAACTCTTCTTTGTTTCTTGTGTTTCTTATGTATTATACAACCACAAGTTTTAGTCTAAACATTAACCCCATTTTGCAGAGCATCAGATCCGTTATCCTTTCTTCTGAACATAAGGGATTCTCGTTGCTCCAGTGCACAGTCAGATCCGGTACCATCCGGTTCTTCACTTACCACACAACTTCTTGCCATTCCTTGCCTACATTCATAGAATTTATGTCTGGTTTCTCCACACTTGAAACATTTGCCAGGAAATTCCCTACAGGTACTGCTGCTATCTTTCCTCGGTGTCTTATGTTCCAGTTCTTTACTCCACTCAGGCTTTGACTCCTCTGCTTCAACTGGTTTCTTCAAACTATCACTCATCTTGAATTTCTCCTTTCCCTTATTCAGTTGTCTTCTCCTCACCTTCTCCTTAGCCTTCAAAGCATATTGGTAAGCTTCTTCAATTATGGAGACCTTCAACATACTCATCTCATCTTGAATGTTAAAAGAAATTACATTGATGTACCTCACCAACTTTTCTCTGTCCATCTCTCTACGTCCAGATCTGATCACCACCTTGTAGACACCCTCAGTATATTCCTTCACGATCATGTTTTTCTATTTTAGGTTTTGTAACTTCTTGAACAGTTCCAGTTCATAGTCTCCCGGTATGAACTTGGCCTTCAATCTTGCAACCATTTGTCTCCACCGAGTGATCTTCAATTCACCATTCTCTATTCTATCTTTCTACAATTCTTTCCACTACAAGGAAGCATGCCCTTTCAACTTGGTCTGTACCAACTAGACTCTCTGCGGGTCCTTGACATCCTCAAACTCAAAGTAATCCTCCAACTCTCCTATCCAATCGATCAAATCCTCTGAGTTCAATGTTTCAAAAAAGTTGGAAACCTCAACTTTATGAACTTTACTCGCTTGCGCCACTGCTCTCAGGAATCTTTCCTCTCTTTCATCTTCCGGTCCTTCAGCTTCCTCAAGCTCTTCACCGAATTCCTAATATTCATCATCAGAATCAAGGTTTCTCTGCAATCCAGCCAAAGTGTTTCGGATTTCATTCCTTACTTGATTCTTGAAGTCTTCCATCATCTGTTGTACCCTCCAAGGGTTTGTCCTTCTCGATGGCATCTCTCTTTCCACTTCGATGAACTGCCTCAACTCGGCAGTCTGACTACCAGTTTCAATTTCCTCCCCTCGGTGATCTATTGAACACATGCATAACCTGCCTCCAATCGATGACCTATCCACCCCAAGGAATACCTCAATGTTTGCAAACGATTCTTCCACTAGCCAGTCCATAACCAACTCTGGTACCACGTGATGCAACCATAACCGGTAAAAACCCTCAAAAGAGTCAACTGACTTATGCAACAAGAGAGACACAACAAAAACAACAAGAAAACATAACGAGTTCACATAAATAGATCATATTAAAGCCTTAGAAATTCCGACAATCATCTAGCAATCATCATATTATCATCAAAGAACATCCGGTAATTAATCACTTACATGTAGGATTCAAGCCAGATACAATCCAATTGGGACTCTAAGAATCAACCGAATCACAACATGAAAATCTCAATCCTTATTCTCAGTTCTACTTCCTCTACCCCTACAAATTAATACATAATAACATATTTATACCTACCGAAACACATCCAGGTCGGCCTCATAAGATTGCATTCACCAATGCAGAAAAATGAAACGTGTTATTAGGTCAGCCCTAAGATTTAAGAAATATTTTTGGAAAATAACAACCAAGTGATGCGGTTCAACAAGAAGGCCGACCACATGCTAAAGAATATTGGACAAGACCCAAGATGGATCCACACACCAAGAATTGCATCAGAATGAAGGAAAACCAATTGGTAAGCACAAGAACTATCCCGGAATCTAGAACCAGTCAACCAAAAGTGATAACTAACTAGAAAAGAACCCAAATGAAATGAAAATTGGGAACCAAGCACATGAAACTATCTGGAATTCAAAAATAAGATCTGCCATGAAGAACAAGCAACTATTGGTACCAACCGGTAAGAACACAAAAAACTGCACAAAGAACTAAACAAGAACAAAACTGAAAGAAAATATTTTTTGTTGATGCAAGATTGCTCATTGATCAGGGATGCTCCTACATCAAATATTTAATACCTTATAAGATTTAGTGATGTAGATAGCTATTAATGATCAAGGAACTACAATGAAACCACAAGAGGTCCAAAATGAGATAATAGTACTATTCCATCAATTTATGCCAACATATAATGAGATAATATTATATTTCTCAAATGAGAGTTAATAGTGGAGATCTAAGATACACAACCAAGAAAAGTGGATGCACATATAATTTGAAGTGATAGGAGATGAAGTCATGTGTGCATGTCATCTCCACCAAACTAGGAAGTACAAGTCACATAATAGAAATGAAACTTACCTAATGTAATGGTGGAAAATTAGGGTTAGGGCTAAATTAAGATATAAAAGCCACTAAATGTCCTAATTAATCAATTAGATTAGGGAGGAGTGGAATCTAATAGTGTAGCCTCTTAAGACCAAAATTATGATAAGATTATAGGTTCCTTGGATAGGGCTTTCTCCTCATAAAACTGAATTGAGTTGGCTAGTTGGGCTAAATAGGGAATTATTGGAGAGATCCGGCTTAAACAATGAGCTATAGATGTTGTACAAAGACACCAACCTTGATTTGGGAAAAATAAGATGTAACTAATCTATTCCAAGAAGTTTGGCCTAATTTTTCAGGACTAGGTAGTATCAATTTGCCATGGACCTTTTAATTTCTTGCCATCGAAATCTGAACCCGTTTGTCTTTGTGAACTCTGTAGATCCTCCTGAATGCAGCTCTGTACCTATTTCTTGCACATAGAAAGAAGGGGGAAATTATTAGCAATAGGGGTTTGACTTAGGCAAACCTTGGTTTAAGAATTATCCTTGAATGAAATAACGCAAATACTAAATAGATATTCCTCATATCTATAATTATTGATGAAATGGAATGACAAATAGAAAACCCTAATCAAACACACATGCTTGAATAAGATTGATGTAATTTAGCTCCACAATGGTTGAAGAATGAATATGTCACGTTGAAGATCTCTGAAAAAATGCTTGATTATGAATGCTTCACGGATGCATGGGTGGAGACTTAGATTGCTTAGATCACCTAGATGAAAATAGGTTGACAAAATGTCTTTATATAGGGGTTTCTAGGTAAATTATTGATTAGGATGACCTCCAACGGTCATGCGGAGCCACAAGGATCAAAGCTTATTGACGAGATATATCCCCTACCCCATTTCAAATTGGGGCCAGATTGAGCAGGACCATGACATTTTGGGGTGCTTTGGTCTAGACCAGGGCCTTTTGGGATGCCATGGTCCAGACCAGGGTGTTTTGCGGCACCATGGTCCCACAACAATCAAGACCAAAACAATGTTGAATGAGGGTGGATATCCCATGGTAGGACCCACAAAAGGCTATTCATGTCCTCAAAGCTAGAGACTAGGCACAAACGAACCTAGCAAGGGGATGAAGATAGGACATGTTAAAGTAGGGGTACAAACATGACGTGTAAATTGGATTGGTGACAATTTATGAAACTACAACTAAATATATATTTATCTAAAAAAAACTATTATATTCCAAGAAAATAAAATATAATAAAGTAATTAATAAAATAAAATAAAATTATGAACCAATACCTAGAGCTAGTTGAGCTTGTACACTTTAACAATATATGATAAGAATAGTTGATGTTATCGTTTTAGGATGTTCTTGATCCATGTAGTAGATTGCTATGTTTAGAAACTTTTGGTATGATGGTTTAAGCACATTAAATTATGAAAGTTCTTTGGTGCATACATAGTTATTCACAAGCACATATTTTGATCGTGTAGTCTATTCTTAACCCACGCAGTTTGGTTGGTTCTGCATCAAATTTTCCCCATGCATTCTTGATCATGCATTAGAAAATTATAATAACCATCAACATGTTAATATGTTGTATGATGACATCTATCAAATGGTTATTCAAATGCTATATTGGAAGTTGAATTAGTTATTCTAGAAGGTATTTAATCTTAAGTTGATAACAATTTTTTATTTTGAAAATTATACTAGTTGAAGGGTTTGTAGGGACTTGAGCCTATATATGTGCAAAAGATTAAAAGACAAAAGGTGGGTTGGATTGGATTTTATTCTCACTAACTATATATTGAAAAAACTATTAATACTTACATTGGTTTTTTAGAAGAAATCATCCATCAATAAACTCAATTAGCTAATGTGATCCCCAACATATAATTTATAATGCTAAAATATTTTGTGTATCATGATGTTAATTCTCTTAAACATCCTCTTTTGTTTCTTTCATTGTGTACTTTGCATATGTAATAACTACTTGTTCATATGACGCATTAACATCATTGCATCGGTCATTATCGCATTACACCAATTTGTAATGTTTATCTATTCTTTATATTATTTTCTATCAAAAGAAGATTTTCTATCACACATTTTATACAAGCTTTTTCCAACTAACAACTTTTCATCATAATGCAAATATAAGAAGTATTATAAAAAAAGGTGTATATATCATAATTAAAAAACACTTAAATTATCTTCATGGGTTGTAGAGAATTCATACCTCTTATATTTTAAAGAATTCAAATGTATTACATAATAAGATAGTCAAAATCCACAAGTTTATGTAACTATTATAACCTTAATTATATTTGAAACAAGACAATCACAATCTATGACTCATATATTATAGACTTAATCATATTTGAAATAAAATAATCAAAATAAAAAATTGATATATTACATATTTGATTATATTTGAAACAAAACAATCAAAATCCATGAGTCCTTGGTTTGTTGGTGAAGTTGAATGGTTCTTAATGAGCCCACCAAGGATCAAGTCTTGCCGAGTGCAAGGATTTGATATCATAAGGGATGAGGTCGGGCTTGTGCCTCGAGTGAATCTAGCAGAATGGATACCCCTTAGTCCTTAGCTCTTAGCAGAAAAGGTTTTATCCCAAGGCTTGTACTCCCATATCAAGTAGCTAAAACAACTTTGTGATGAAAAATCCTCCATCAAAAGAAAATTTATGAGTCAAAATATTATACTTTAATTAAATTCAAGACAAAATAGTCAAATTCCATAGTCCATGTATTGTAGCCTTGCTTGTATTGGAAACTCCCACACAATTTTACACATTGTAATTATTCAAAGTTAGTAGATATCCACAATTGCTACTTTTGGATTTGATTGCGTGAGTATCTTTTGTATCAACGTTTCAGATCACACTTTGTAACCCATCATCAGAAAAAAATGAGAGATTTCCCATTATAGTTATTTTCAAATTTAATCCAATAAAAAAAACAAAAGATAGGGAGATTTTGATACATTTATAGTTATTTGAAAATGCTAGCTATCCCTATGCTATTAAGTGAACCTTAGGACTTTGATCCTTGTTTTGTTAGGGTCACCACGTATAACTACTATGCCTTTGTTTACTATTAAAAATTGTCACTTGCAAGCCTTTCAAAGGTGCTCCTTATGTCAAAGAGAATGTCCCTATCTTCCTAGCTTTGAATTTATAACTTATTAGATATTTTATGATGTGACGTGGATTTTATACTCATACAATGTTTGTGACGTGCACATATAAAAGTGTAATTTTTTTTTGGGACAAAGCGAGCTGTACGCACTATACTAATTCAGCATTGCTTAATAACTAGCAGTTGCAGGGGAAGTGCCTACAACAGGAGGTCGATAGGTCTGATTTTTAAGGCAATATGTTTGGAGGAACATGAATGAGTCATAACGATAAAAGACCTGAATAAACCAAATGAGTACATTTATAAACCAAGGTTCCCCAATAAATGAGAGTGAGTACACAAGTAAAAAAAAAGGAGACATGAGGTGATCTATGTTGTAGAGTTATAAATATTAATAGTTGTGATATTAAGTAGTATATTGTATTGTATAACTGAATAAGAAATTTTTATTAAAGTCAAAGAGTTAATTGTACAGTAAGACAATTTTTGTGTACATATCCCAACCAATGATTGTTCCCAAATTTGAAAATTTTCCACCCACCATCCCCCATGTCGGTGTATGCAGCATGATGTACTTGAAGAATATGTCATGAATATAGTTTTACATTTTTTTTGTAGGCTATAATATTCCCAGCCAATTTTTTTTGTTGGACCCAGAGTATTGTTGTTATCCACCCTCCATCCCCCATGCTGGTAAGAGCAACATGTTATATAGCCTTTTGTTGAATTCCATGTGATGTATATGATGAAAGACCCACATCATTGTTTCATTTATATATGTTAGATTTGGATAAAATATAACTTTGCTGAAGTTAAAAACTTTGAAAATGTTAAAAATTGGAAAGTTAGTAGTTTTTAGTAATATAATACCTGATGGATGTGTAATTGTAGAATTGGAATCTCTTGTATGATTCATGTGAGTATTTGTTTGTTTTGAGGGAGCTTTTCTATACTGAACTTTATGAAAATAAAAATTAACTTTGGTTTAAGATGTGAAAGGAAGTTAAATTTTTCAAGTGGTTATGATATTGTTATCTACCTAAGAGTATTTTTGTAATCTAAAAAGATTTACCTATTGTTCTTCATGGAGAGCTGATTTGTTCAATGAAGAGAATCTGAAAGTGGGAACGGGTGTTAAAGAGAGAATGCAGTTAATGTTGAATTAAATCATAGGTACAAATTCAAAACCTCGAGAAAGCATATTACGTGTAAAAGTTAACATGTGGACGAATAGTTGAACATCCTAAACCAAGAAAGGAGCCTGCAAGAAGACTTTGGAAATTCAATATATTGAACAAGTATGCAAGGTTTACATACCTTTAAACCAATGAGCTAGCTACATTTGATGGTATTCTTTACTAAAAGCTTAGTTATCGAATGAAAATAACTTGAAGGTGTAAAGGAATGTTAATGGGAAAAACTAGGTAATGATAAATAGTATAATACTTATGAATTGTAAAGAGAGGCACAGTGAGCAAATACCATCACAAATCATTATATGCGTACAAGTCAACAAGTACCTTGCAGACTGAAATTGGTCAAATGTAGAAATAGTCAAAGAACATAAACAAAGCAAGGAATGTGGAAGTACAGTGGAGAAAATCTGAAGACTGTTACATACCTTGAAATTCTTGAGATTGCAGAGTGAAAGTGCCAAGGTCCACAAACAATTAAAGAACATAAACAAAGTGAGAACCTTGTATTAGTACATCATTATTGAAAATTAAATGTTTTTTACTAAAATTTAAATTATTCAATCAAAACAATTTGAAAGTGTAAAGGATTGTTAATTTTGACAAGATAGGTGATGGTAAATAGTATAATACTTACTAATTGTAAAGAGAGGTAGAGTGAGGAAACATGATCACAAATAAATGTGTAAAAGTGAATAGGTCCATTGCACACTGGAAGTGGTGAAAACTACTAACAGTTAAAGAACATAAACAAAGGAATAAACCTGTAAGTAGAGGACAAAAAATCTGAAGAGTGTTACATACCTTCAAATTAGCGAACTTGGTGTATTGGATGTTGTTCTTTTTGAAAGATAACCTTCACAAAGTATGATACCTGGGAAATGGAAGAGGTGCATTTAAAGAAGATAAACAAAGGGAGAATCTTGTATTAGTACATCATTAGTTAATATTAAATGTATTGAACAAGTGCCAAAAAATAGTAATTGTTATATTCATATGATGTTGTTGTTTAGTTGAAGGTGTAAAGGAATGTTAATGAGAAAAGGTAGGCAATGGTAAATAGTATAGTACTTACCAATTGTAAACAGTGTTGCAGTGAGTAAATAGCATCACAAACCATTATATGTGCAAAATGGAATAGGTGCGTTGCAAACTGAAAGTGTATTGGAAGTTGTGATAAATAAAAATGTATGAGAAACAATTTTTGGCAAATAGGAGGGGAAAAATTTGTTGAAAGTTACAAAATTGTTGAATAGGAAGTAGGTGTTAGGTGCATACCTTTTTGTTGTAGACTTGGGCCATGTAAAAGGGCTCTTCACTTCCACAGACATTAATTGTGTTGTCCATCCTGAAAAATATAAATATTGTTTTGTGTTGATACATTGAATACAAGATATACAATACATGAAAATATAATGAAGATGTGATTTGCATACCTGATTGTGTTTGTCCTGTAGGTATGCTTGTTTTGTGTTGTGCGAAAGCTTCAGCAAGCGGGCTTCCTCTACCTTTCGAAGTACTGTTGATGTTGCACCTTTCAATCAGGAGTACCTTTGGTAGGTGAAGCTTGGGTGTATACGTAGGTGTTCAATTGCTTTTACGCTTGAAAGTATTGTGAATGTTAGGCCTTGTTTCTCTATTTTACCGATGTCAACTGTGGCAAAGTCTAATGTCAACCCCTGTGATTTGTGAATAGTAATGCCCCATGCCATTGCTAGTGGAATTTGTGTTCGGTTTCCTCTAGTAATTGGTGGAATTGGGACATGTTTTGCATTATGTGGATCCCATGAAGGCCTAGTGTAATGTTCGAAAAGAACAACAACATATTTTGGCAAATCAGGTGGTTTGGAAGCTGCATCGTAGACAATTTGTTTGATTTGACCCAAAGCACCATTTACAAGGCCAACTTCTATCCATAAATTTGCAATAAGCATAACTTCCTCGTCTATAGAAAGAAGAATTTCAAATGCTAGTTGTTCTTCTTGGTGTGCCCACTTATCTCTTTGATGTGCAATGATTGCTGTTGCACGTGCAATGAGCGAGTGCAATTGTGTTAACATTTTTATGTTGTGTGCACTTGAAGCTGCATTTGTTGCAAACAAATGCTTCTGTTGGCTGAAGTGATTATTCTCAGCAAGTGTCAAAGCATGGGTTGACCGCAACTAGAGGGATTCCTAGTCTATCTGCAATGGTGTTGAGTTGTGGATATTAAGCAATATTTCACAGAATCTTATGTGTGAAGAACTTGTTCCTTGCTGACGAAATGGAATATCCAAGGTGACAACAGTATTGAATGTGTGCCATAGAGCTAGTGCCATTGAGTGAGATGCATATAATGGCCTATCCATAACTGGGGGAAGTTGTGCAAGATCACCAACCAAAATGACTGAGATACCTATAAATGATTCATGTTGTCTGCTGGGAAAAGCTTCTCGCAATCTTTTATCAATCTTAATGAATAATTGAGGGCCAACAAAGCTCATTTCATCTATTAAAATGTAATGTAAGTGTTTGCATTTCTCTTGAAACATTAATAGGGAATGGCCTGCTAAGGGTTTGTATTCTTGAATGGGTATACGAAGGGCAGCATGGATTGTGGTTGCTTGGATATTATATGTGGAGACACCTGTTGGTGCTAGTACAAGCAAAGGGTATTGTGCATGTTATGTATTTGAATTTAAGTGTCTGCGTATGTAGTCAATAAGAAATGATTTTCCAGTACCTGTTGTGCCTTGAATGATTAATCGTAATGGTGAAGATTGCAAGTTCTGTTCAGGATGAGTTTTAATAATATCAAGTGCAATCATTTGGTTTCGTGCAAGCTCATAGTTAGTAGGTGCATTTAAATGTGGGTTGGCAAGATTGTGGGGTGCTTGGCTTTTCTCTGTTAAAATAAAGTTAGATGCTTTTGAATGCAGTGGTTCATCATGTATAGAAGCAGTCCAATCAAATTGTAGATCAAAATCACGTTTGCCAAGCATTTGAAGAGCAACAACGTCAAAGTTGTTTGATGCTCCCATTTGTGACAAAAACTCCCATTCATACAGATCTTCATGAGTTGATTGACGAATATCTTCTAGTTGTAGTTCTTCGTCATTTTTTGTGGTAATGTGTTCTTCAAAACCATTTACATGCCACCGGATGTAATCTTTACTTTGAAGAGCTTTCCAATTTATGATAATTTCTTCAGCTGAGCTCGCTATATGCAGAGGAATAATTCAAAATGGTTTGTAAAGAAGCAATTCACTCCAACAAAAACTTTCAAAACTGCTGTCCTGTTCTAAAGGTAAAGATTTGTGTTGTGGGTAGACATTTACAATTGCGGGTAGGTTTCTTTTCATCCATTTACATGATTTACAGTGCTCAGAGTATGTATATAGCTGGGCTGAATGAAGCAGTGTCAAATTTGCTAATTCTGATGGTCGTTTCATGTAGTTTGAGATGTAAGATATTGAGGTTTGAGACTCTTCATCACAATTAGCTATGCATTGGAAGATTCTTTTACCAACATTCAGTGTTACAAATTGGCGTGTGCAAGATATCAATGGGAGTTTAAGCAACATGTGACAAGTTTCTTGTGCGCTAATGTCCCTATCATCAAAAATTCCCATGAGTAACCTTTGGTATGCTAAGAGGATTGTATCATCTGAATTTGTTGATTCAACTATACATTTCAAGATATTAATATAACTTTCTGACTTTTGTTCAATTTTGGATGCGTACTTCAAAATATATTGTAGAACTATTTTTTTGGAGCAGACAGGCTGACAGTCAACATTAGCCCTCCATATGGCGAGCATTGTTGGGTTGTGTACATTTAGGCGGTTATCATTCCTTGCTGGTTTGTATGATGGGTTATTGTTGTGGTCTAATATCAGTGAGGATTCAAGTTGTTTAGGCCACAAAGCTTTGTACCGACATTGAAGAATTGAGTTTTTTTTCCTCAGGCAGGTATACTCTGAACACTTTGTATGGCATTGAAAAATGTTGAGTAGCTCAGTGTAATCAGTGCAAGGATCTGATTTGGATATGATCTCTATATCTGCAAGACATGGATTTGAAATTGCAAGCATATATTGCCTGTTCAAGCGAGCTTCTTCAGGACGTGGATTCCATGCTATGATGTACTAGTCAAATAAGGGTTTAACTGATTAGATACTTGCATGATCTGACCAGTCAAGGGTATCAACATTTGGTGCTTCTGGAAACCAAAGAAAGCCATGTATATGTGTAGATCCTCAGTGTTGCCATTCATATTTGTACCAGTGGTCAATAGTTTTCAATTCTTTGACAATGACTTCATCACAAAAGATTTGAAATCTTAAGTGCAAGTATAAAGCTGTAATGTGGGGATTATTGACTAAATTTTCAGTAAATTGTCTTTTGTTGTTGGGTGTAGTAGATGACTTTGATTTTGGAAATAACTTATGCAAGGCTGGCCATTTTGTATCAGCTGAACTTAAGGTGAAGAATAGTGTAGGTGCACCTAATTGTTCTATCATTGATGTAAGGTCACATCGGGACTTGCTCCAAAATGCTCGTGTACCACACAATGAGGCTATATATCGCATGATATGATTTGGTAATTCACTTGATAGTGTGTTTTGCAAGTATTCCTTTAGGCCATAAAGATTATATCTTGTAGATTAGTCTTAATGAAGACAAAAGCTGATTGTTGGGATCGATGTCTCATCATAAGATTGTAGATATAATATCTAAAGCGAACATGTTGCCCAAATCTTTGATCATAGTATTTGATCAAGTGCAAAGCATATTCATGTAAATGCACTTGCTTTGTTCTTTGTTGTAGTGGTAAAGCTATTCCAGAAGGGAAAAGCGTTGGCAATGCCATGGAAAGAAGGCCCTCAGTATTGTACTCATTGATAGGTGATGTACTAATTTGTGGCCAAGGAATAGCATTGTTATTGTTGTTATCTAGATGGAGGATGTTTTTTATTGCATCAAGTTCTGGTATTGACGATGGTAGTTGTGTGATAAATGAGGAACTATTCTCACCGATTTGTTCTTTGTTCTTAATATTCAGTAGAGTAGAAGTATCTTCAACAACATCTTCTTGCAGGGGATGCACTAAATGTAGTAGCTGTGTAATGTCAGTGGTTTACTCTGGTAATAGATGCACTGCATCTGGATCAATAACTACATCCTTGTAGTATTGATCATGTTTCATTTTGTAAGCCAATGCATTCATGACGTGAAATCTATTCACGTAACAGTCATAAGTTAATCCTTGCAAATTGGTTCTACAAACAATTAGAATTTCTAATTGGTTAATATGGCGAGGCAATGTTATTGCAATTTCAGAAATATCTTGTGCGAAGTTTATTGTATGGCCAAAATATTTGTATTGCCCTCCCCTTGCATGTGTTACTTGTAAAACATGGGCAATTCTTGATATGAGCATTTCTTCTACTTGAGAGAGAGACTTTAAAATAGAAGGTAGCTCACCTGGGTCCATATTGTTTGATAATGAGAAGCAGTGTAGGACTTTTTCACCATAACATCTCATGCACATAACTACATGATTGACTTTTTTAGTAGTTATGCCCACATACATTTCTTTGCAAACAGAACATGGCTCTGTGACCTCCAACATATCAATCTTTTTGCGAAAATTAGACAACGTATTTTGAAACGAAGCAGTCTTCATAGCAAGTTTAGGAGTAGTAGAAAATGTTTGATTGAAATTAATTTGCTCAACATCATTGTTTTCTATTTCTAATAACTTTTGTGAGTTATTGGAAGGTCTATGTAGTGCATGACGCCTCAGTTGTCATTTCTTGGAGATATCAGCTTTGTTCTTTGCATAATAAGTTCTATTGGTCTCGCTTCTCTTCAATTTGATAGCATCAATTTCTTGAGGGCAAGGCTAGATAGATATCTAATATTTGAAAGAGAGCAGAGGTATGTCAGAACTTTCATAATTGAAGGTAGTTAACTTTGAACTATGTATCAAGAATGTATGAAAATTGAAAATTGCTTCATCTATGGTTATGTGATTTCAGAGGATTTGTTCTGTGTGTAAACTGATTTTGTTGTGTTTATTTGTATCTCTAGTGATTTGTTCTGTTGTTTTGTTTCTCTCGTTCACTCAAGTTATATGTACACCTTTTTATATACTTGTAAATTACTTTACTTGAAATGTATGGGTTCTGGAAAGTCATAAATTGACTTTGTAGTGTTGGACTGCGTAGACATGTTGCTGTTACCAAGTTGGTTTTTCAAAAGGTAGCATTGTAATATAGGTATGCATAGATATAGCATTTTTTGATATATACACATGTTCTATACACATGTATGTATATATATACACATGTATGTATATATATACACATGTATATATACATATGAATTAAATATTCAAAGTGCTGCATACAAACATATGCACATATATAACTACACATGTATATATCAAAAAAACTAACACTATGAATAACAATGGTATATATATATATATATATACAAACATATGCACATATATAACTACACATGTATATATCAAAAAAACTAACACTATGAATAACAATGGTATATATATATATATATATATATATATATATATATATATACCATTGTTATTCATAGTGTTAGTTTTTTTGATATATACATGTGTAGTTATATATGTGCATATGTTTGTATGCAGCACTTTGAATATTTAATTCATATGTACACACACACACACACACACACACACACACACACACACACACACACACACACACACACACACACATATATATATATATATATATCAGTGTATATATGTATAATTGTTTGTTGTTCTTACTTGTTTCATGTTTTTAAAAGCATGATTCTAATATAGGTATGCACAACTATAGTAAATTCTGATACATACAGATGTATGCACACATATACACATGTACATATACATTGTTACCTTTGTTATGTTGCATTGTCCTTGATGACAAAAAGGTTTTGGTGACTATATAGCTTTATCTCTATGAATAGTGGACAGGTGTAAGCAGATTAATTTTTGGTATTCATTGATAGTGAAACTTTTTGTGGAAGAGAAGAAGGTAGGTTTAGTGACCAGTGGTTCTTCAAATTCGCATTGTGGTATTTTTTGATTTAATAATCTACAGGTATGAATGCTTCAGATGGTAATATTTTATGGCTAATTTTGTGGGGATTTCTCGCAATTGTTTTAGCATCAAATTGTCAAATTGTTATTTTTGCAGTATGTTTTGTGAAACCGTGAGGGGTAAAAAGTAAAAAAGGAAGTGAAAGAAAAAAAGAAAGAAAGATAAAAGTGTTTTCTCTTGTCAAACCATGAAGGGTAAAAAGTAAAATGGAAGTGAAAGAAGAAAAAAATAGAAAGATAAAAGTGTTTACTCTTCTATTTTTAAAAAAATGAAAAAGATGGTCCCGAGTATTTTTCCAGTTATCAAAAATGCAAAGATTAAAAATATCTTTCTTGCTACTATATTCTTCCAAAGAAATAATCACAAGTAATTTTTTTTGAAACAAAAATTGGGAAAAGGAAAGAAGTATTTCTAAAGAGATCCTATGCAGTACATTTATTTTGGTGATAAATTTTTATTAACTCCAACCTAAGTTAGGGTTTGGTAACCCTACTCAAGGATGAACACACAAAACAGTTTTATTCCGGTTGTGATTCAGTTCTATAAAACCCGTATTACAGTTTGGGAACCTGATTTTGGAGCGTGGTCAAGGAAGAAGTTTTGTTAGTTGGTTTTGCTTGATGAAGGATAGATCTCTTGAATATAACAGGGTGTAACAAAAAAAAAAAAAAGAGATGGCGGTGATAGACCATCTTTTGTATTAATCTTGTTCAGTGATTGACAAGTTGAGAGTTGCATAATATGATGCACTTCTGAATTTATCAGTGCTCGTAATTGGAGATATTTTCTTGATATCATTTGTGACATAGGGGTCGGTGCTCCTTGAAGTTTGAGACTTCTAAATACAGTGTAAGGAGTGGGTGCTTCTTGAGATAATAAAATATTCTTTTATCGAGTGGTTTTTCTACCCCAAGAGGGTTTTCCACTCATGAAAATCTATGTTGTGTGCTAATCCACTTTATGTGTTCCATTAGATGAATGCTCTGATACATTTATTTATGCTTCATTGTTGTTCTACAAAATTTTAATTCTTTATGCTGGTCACTTTGTTTTTTAATTAATTCTACCAGTCATAATTTGATGCTTTGACAAGTTCAATAAGAAGCATATCAAGATTACTCAATTATATATATTGTTTAATCAGAAATGCATGCTTCGATACAAGTTAGGGTGTCATATGTGTGTTAAAAGAGTTTTCCAAAGTAAAAAAAGTTAAAGAGAGTTAAATTGATTATTGACTCTGATTCACCCCCCCCTCTCAGAGTCAATCCACTTCCAACAAGGGGTATCAGAGCGTAGGGTCCCATCTTTTAGGTCTATCCTAGGGATTGTTCCTAGTCTTTTGGAAGTCTTGTCATGGCTTATTCACAAGAAGGTGCCTCTCTTTCAAGAGCTCCCCTCTTTGATGGCATAGATTATGTGTTTTGGAAGATCAGAATGGAAACGTACTTGATCTCTGTTGATGTAAATGTGTGGAACATTGTTATCACAAAATATGTTGTTCCTAATGCTATTCCTTCAGATCCTGATGCTAAATCTCAGTATGAGTTAAATGCTAGAGCAAAACATGCTCTCTTGTGTGGTTTTACCAAGGATGTGTTTGTTAAAGTTATGCATTGTGCATCTACTCATGAAATATGGAGCAAGCTTGAAACTATTTATCAAGGTGATGCAAAGGTCAAAGAATCTAAAATTCTCACACTCAAGAATCAGTTTGAGTCATTGAGAATGAAAGAAGATGAGACTATTGCAAATTATTTTCTTAGAATTGATGAAGTTGTGAATTCAAGAAGGGGTCTTGGTGAAAATGTTGATGAAAAAGATGTTGTCAGAAAGGTTATTAGAACTTTACTTCCTAAATTTGAAACTAAGGTGTCAACTTTAGAAGAAAAGAAAAGCTTTTCAACTATGTCTCTTGACAGCCTACAAAGCATACTCACAGCCTATGAAATGAGGATAGGTAGTAATCCTTCTAGTTCTAAAGAAATTGCATTTAAAGTAGAAAAGAAGGAGGAACTAGATAGTGAGTCTGAACTTTCAGATGCTATAGAAGCTTTGCTAGTTAGAAAGTTAAAAAAGAAGTATAAGGGAAAATTACCCTTCAAATGTTTTAATTGCGGCAAAGCTGGGCACTTTGCTGCTCAATGTCCCCTGAGTGATCAAAATAATGAAGAAGAAAAACCAGAAAAAGTATTCAAAATGAAAAAATGGAACTCTAAAAAGAAATTCAATCCTTTTCAGAAAAAGAAGAGTCTTTTTATTAAAGAAGATTCTAAAAATGATTCAGATGACTCACCTTGTGAAGGTGATGAAACCTTGTTTATGGCTGCAATAGAAACTTCCTCAAAGAAAGATTTAAATAACATATCAGTAGATCAATCTGATGATTTAGATCAAGGTGAAATTGATCTTGAAGGAGAGTTACTGTGTGCTCTCAAAGAAATCAAAAGGTTTAAGAAACTTGTAGCTTCTCATGAAAGTGAAAAACAGATTTTACAAATTGAATTAAAAGATTCAAAGCAAACAGTTGAGGATCTGAAAGTCTTACTTGTTGATAGTGAATTGAAAGTTAACATTTTGGAACAACAAAGTAGTTCTTTACATAAGCAGATTGAGCAGTATGAAAGTACCTTGCATTTGAATGAAATCTTAAGCAAACAAAAACAATGCAAGAATTTGACAGGTATAGGTTTTGATAGTGCTGAATCATCAAAACAAATTACTAAACTTGCAAACCAAAAACAATTTCAGGCCTACAACAGAATGACTCCTTTTAGGTTTGGGTTCTTTCATGGTTACTGTTTTTACTGCAACAAGTTTGGCCATAAGGTTAACACTTGCAGATTTTTGCAACATAGAACTTCTATGTTTGGACATAATCAAGCCTCTGGTTTTCCAAATACTGTGAAGTGCATTAAGTGTAACTTCTTTGGACATACTTCTTCTCAATGCAAGTCAAAAGAAAAAATTCATAAGGTGTGGAAACCAAAGTTTGTCCCTAGTTCTAAACAGTCTATGATAGTGCAAACTGCATTTCTTTCAAGTAAAAAGTCATTGTGGGTGTTGGACAGTGGCTGTTCACACCATATGACAGGAGACAGAAATAAATTCCTTCATTTTGAAAACTTTGATGGAGGTTTTGTAAGATTTGGTGATAATTCAGGAGCCTTTGTTAGAGGTAAAGGCACATTACTGCTAAATGATGACACTCCTATTCATGATGTTTATTTTGTTGAAGGATTAAAACACAATTTGTTGAGTGTCAGTCAAATTTGTGACAGTGGTTATAATGTATCTTTTAGTTCTCAAGGTTGTGCTATCAAAAATAAATCTGGTAAAATTGTTGCTACTGGTTTGAGGACTATTGGGAATGTTTACAATTTACTTGACTCCACAGATTATGAAAATATTGTAGGTATGTGTCTTATGGGTCAAGTAGAAGAAAACTGGTTATGGCACAAGCGCTTGGGACATGTAAACTTTGATAATCTAGTTCGAATCAGCAAGAACCAGAATGTCAGAGGTTTACCCATCTTGAGCAAACCATTAAATATTGTGTGCAAAGAGTGTTTGAAAGGTAAACAGACAAAAGTATCTTTTAAATCTAAAGAACACTCTTCTACTAGTCCTTTACAACTTGTTCATACAGATTTATGTGGTCCAACAAGGACACAATCCATCAATGGTGAAAAATACTTCATGCTCTTTGTGGATGATTATACAAGAATGGTATGGGTCACTTTTCTCAAACATAAATCTGAAGCATTTGACAGATTTAAATTTTTTAGGAAAATGGTTGAACGTGAAACTGATTTAAAACTTAAATGTTTAAGATCAGACAAGGGTGGTGAATTTACATCACAGGAATTTGTTGATTATTGTGAAAAACATGGCATTAAAAGATAATATGCTGCTGCTCGAACACCTCAACAAAATGGGGTGGTTGAGAGGAAAAACAAAACAGTCAAAGAGATGGCTCGCACAATGCTTAATGAGGCAAATCTGCCAGACAGATATTGGAAAGAAGTTGTTCACATAGCTGTTTATATTTTGAATCATGTGCAAATTAGGGTAAAATCTACTTTTACTCCTTATGAACTCTGGTATGGTAAAGCTGCTTCAATTAAGTATTTCAAGATTTTTGGGTGCAGGTGTTATATAAAAAGAGATGAAGAGAATCTAGGAAGCTTTGATGCTAAGACTGATGAGGGTATATTTCTTGGATATTCTACTCATAGCAAAGCTTATAGGTGTTTCAATAATAGATTGAACAAAATTGTTGAAACTGTTAATGTAAGATTTGATGAGCAATTCTTTCTAAGTGATGGTATGCAGGATGTTGAAGAGGATATACCAATAAGACTGGAACAAGTTTCTAAATCTGCTGAAGCAGAAATTACAAATGAGAAGAGTCCTCCATCAAGTCCTAAAGCAGAAAATCTTTTACATACACCCTCTAGAATCATTACTAAAAGACATCCTCAAAGTCAAATTATTGGTGAAATAGATGCAGGAATCTTGACTAGGAGAAGAGCAAGAATTGGTGAACAAGCTCAAATGGCTGAGCATTACTGTCTGGTAACTCATTTTGAACCTAAGTCTATTTCTGAAGTTCTTATTAATGATTGTTGGCTGAATGCAATGCAAGATCAAATCAATCAAATAGAAAAGAATAAAACCTGGGAACTAGTACCTAGACCAGATGATAAAAATGTTATAGGGGGTAAATGGATTTTCAGAAATAAACTTGATGAATCTGGTAAAGTTGTTAGGAATAAAGCACGCTTTGTGTGTAAAGGCTATGCACAGCAAGAAGGTGTAGATTTTGGTGAAACATTTGCACCTGTTGCTAGGCTAGAGTCAATACGAATATTTCTGGCATACTCCTGTTATAAAATTTTTAAAATTTATCAAATGGATGTTAAAACAGCATTCCTAAATGGTTATCTTGATGAAGAGGTATATATGGAACGGCCAGAAGTGTTTGTCTCTGCAGATAAACCTAATTATGTATACAGGTTGAAAAAGGCTCTATATGGTCTTAAAGAAGCTCCAAGAGCTTGGTACTCCAGGTTAGATGCTCACCTTATAGCAAATGGATTTACTAGAGGTGGAGTTGACAGTAACTTATATGTCAAAGTTGAAGGTAATGATATTTTACTTGTTGAGGTCTATGTGGATGATATCATTTTTGGCTGCAATAATGATTCTTTATCCAAAAAATTTTCAAAACTCATGGAATCTGAATTTGAAATGTCCATGTTGGGTGAATTAACCTTCTTTCTTGGTCTTCAAGTAATGCAGCTTGAACAAGGCATTTTTTTATCACAAACCAAATATGCAAAAGAAATGCTAAAGAAGTTTAATATGATAGATTGCAAACCTGTTAGTACTCCAATGGAGACTAGCTGTAAATTAACCAAGGCAGATGACTCACCTGAAGTCAATCAATCTGAGTACAGATCAATGATAGGCAACTTACTTTATTTAACTGCATCTAGGCTTGATTTAATGCATGCAGTCTGTTTGGTTTCACGATTTCAATCTGCCCCTAAACAATCTCATTTGATAGCTGTGAAAAGAATTTTAAAGTACATTCAAGGTACTTTAGACTATGGTTTATGGTATCCACGAAATAATGATTTTACTCTTGTTGGTTTTACGGATGCTGACTGGGCTGGCTGTGTAGATGATAGAAAAAGCACCAGTGGTGCAGCTTTCTTCCTAGGAGATCGTCTTGTTGCCTGGCATAGCAAAAAGCAAGAATGTGTCACTTTATCAACTGCAGAATCTAAGTATATTGCCGCAACAACTTGTTGTACCCAATTAATCTGGATGTCTTATCAACTTGCTGATATGGGTATTACAGTAAACAAGCCAATCTCTATTTTTTGTGATAACACTAGTGCCATAAATCTTTCTAAAAATCCTATTATGCACTCACGCACTAAACATGTTGCAATAAAGTTACATTTTCTAAGTGAACAGGTGTTAGCTAATGAATTTCAACTTTTATATGTGCCTTCCCAGGCACAAGTGGCTGACATTTTCACAAAGGCTCTATCTAAAGAAGTATTTGAACATTTCAGAGACAGGTTGGGAGTTATCTCTCAATCTATTCTTGCTTAATATCTTGCATTCTATGAGGGGGAGCATCACTCTCCCCAAGTTTTTCCCTTTGTCCTTGAGACAAAAAGGGGGAGAAGACAGTTGTTCTTACAGGTTATTCTAAAGTTTCACAGTTGGAATTACAGGTTTCACAGATAGTTGGAATTACAGGTTGTTCTAAGGTTTCACAAATTAATTGGCAGTTTACTCAGGTGGTATTTATGGTATCATGATGTTGTTTCTAGCAGTTAATGATGGTTCAGTTTTATGATGGTTCAGTTTTTGCCATCAAGGACAAAGGGGGAGTTTGTTACCTTTGTTATGCTGCATTGTCCTTGATGACAAAAAGGTTTTGGTGACTATATAGCTTTATCTCTATGAATAGTGGACAGGTGTAAGCAGATTAATTTTTGGTATTCATTGATAGTGAAACTTTTTGTGGAAGAGAAGAAGGTAGGTTTAGTGACCAGTGGTTCTTCAAATTCGCATTGTGGTATTTTTTGATTTAATAATCTACAGGTATGAATGCTTCAGATGGTAATATTTTATGGCTAATTTTGTGGGGATTTCTCGCAATTGTTTTAGCATCAAATTGTCAAATTGTTATTTTTGCAGTATGTTTTGTGAAACCGTGAGGGGTAAAAAGTAAAAAAGGAAGTGAAAGAAAAAAAGAAAGAAAGATAAAAGTGTTTTCTCTTGTCAAACCATGAAGGGTAAAAAGTAAAATGGAAGTGAAAGAAGAAAAAAATAGAAAGATAAAAGTGTTTACTCTTCTATTTTTAAAAAAATGAAAAAGATGGTCCCGAGTATTTTTCCAGTTATCAAAAATGCAAAGATTAAAAATATCTTTCTTGCTACTATATTCTTCCAAAGAAATAATCACAAGTAATTTTTTTTGAAACAAAAATTGGGAAAAGGAAAGAAGTATTTCTAAAGAGATCCTATGCAGTACATTTATTTTGGTGATAAATTTTTATTAACTCCAACCTAAGTTAGGGTTTGGTAACCCTACTCAAGGATGAACACACAAAACAGTTTTATTCCGGTTGTGATTCAGTTCTATAAAACCCGTATTACAGTTTGGGAACCTGATTTTGGAGCGTGGTCAAGGAAGAAGTTTTGTTAGTTGGTTTTGCTTGATGAAGGATAGATCTCTTGAATATAACAGGGTGTAACAAAAAAAAAAAAAAGAGATGGCGGTGATAGACCATCTTTTGTATTAATCTTGTTCAGTGATTGACAAGTTGAGAGTTGCATAATATGATGCACTTCTGAATTTATCAGTGCTCGTAATTGGAGATATTTTCTTGATATCATTTGTGACATAGGGGTCGGTGCTCCTTGAAGTTTGAGACTTCTAAATACAGTGTAAGGAGTGGGTGCTTCTTGAGATAATAAAATATTCTTTTATCGAGTGGTTTTTCTACCCCAAGAGGGTTTTCCACTCATGAAAATCTATGTTGTGTGCTAATCCACTTTATGTGTTCCATTAGATGAATGCTCTGATACATTTATTTATGCTTCATTGTTGTTCTACAAAATTTTAATTCTTTATGCTGGTCACTTTGTTTTTTAATTAATTCTACCAGTCATAATTTGATGCTTTGACAAGTTCAATAAGAAGCATATCAAGATTACTCAATTATATATATTGTTTAATCAGAAATGCATGCTTCGATACAAGTTAGGGTGTCATATGTGTGTTAAAAGAGTTTTCCAAAGTAAAAAAAGTTAAAGAGAGTTAAATTGATTATTGACTCTGATTCACCCCCCCCTCTCAGAGTCAATCCACTTCCAACATACATATCATTTAAAAATTCAAAGTTTTGTATATGAACATATGCACATATATAACTACACATGTGTATATCAAAAAGACAATAACTATGAATACTTATATATAGTTATGTATGTATATAAGTATTATTGTATATTTGTGGAATTCTATAAGTATGATTAATTATGGTGTTGTATTGTTATACAGATAGATATTAGACTAGAAAAACAACGATATACGTGCATATATGTGTAATTTTTTTGCAAACAACATACTGTCAACACATTTAAAAGTAATGAGTATGACTGGAAATAACTTATGTCAAGAGGTAAAACTTTGAAAGAGATAATCGGTAGATGTAAGAAATGTAGATATTTATAGAAGCAACCTTGTCTTCGTAAAATGTAATTGTTTGTATATGTAAAAGTATTAAATATGTAAATTAGTTAATACTATAATTGTATTGTAAACTGCAAAGTTTAATAATCAGAAAAGATGCGTTATAATTCTAAGTCTGTGTACTTAGGTAGCCAATTTCTACAAGTAGTGCATGGCACTTAGCTTTGAAGTCAACAGGAGCAACTTTATTGACTGTCACTTTCATTTTTGACTCTGAATTATATGTCTCAGTAGAAACCAGCAGTGTGAATGAATAGTAATGTGATAGTAGTGACTTAATCACTGAGGAAACTGTCTTTGTTGTTGTTGCATCATTTTGTAGTGCATAAAGCTATTTTGCAGTTTTGTGTAGCAAGTGAATGCTACCCTCATCAAATGCAGTGGCCCATAGAGTACCTGTGGCATCTTGTAACTTTAGTGGCAAGAAGTAACTATAATTGCAGTCTTGCATAGTGATTTGACATCTAGAGCAGAACCAAGAATCATCAACTTGCTTTGTACATTTTTTCTTGCAAGGCCTTCCATTGACTATTAGTGGATAGGCTGTGTAATAGAAATTTTGGTCATTTATGTTCACAAAGCGCAGAACAACTAGCAAAGTTGTCTGAATTGTTTCTGGTTTGATGCTCATCCGCTCACGGATTGAAGAAATTGTTATTCTTGTATATTTGCCATCTATGTGGATAGTTTCTGCGACAAAGGGTACAACAAGCAAAGGGTCCCTTCCTCTTAATGTTAGAAGCTCTGCTTCTGGGAAAGATGGGTTGATATGTAATGTTGTTGCAGCTGTTATGTTTATAAGCTTACCATTGAAATAGCCAACATGAGCATTACGCAAAGCAAGGATTCAAAGTTTTGATAGGGCTTATATTTTCAGAAGTTGTTGTTTGTGGGGATGGCAATTCAGTTGCAAACTGAAGAGATCATTTAGATGTTGATGGTCTATCCTCAGACAAAATTTTTGGTTCTTGTTCTTTGAACAGGTATACTGGTTGACCAAAGAATGGGAAATCAGTTTGTTTCACTTCCAAACTAAGTATTACAATAGTCCTGTGAAAACAAAAGACTTTTTTTTAAATTACTATTAATTATACAAAAATGAATTTAAAAAAAGATGAAACATATTGTATTTAATAACCATAGTTGATTTCCTACCTTGTGTTCCATATGTTTCGACATGTATAACTCGATAATTGGACTATTGTGCCTATTTTTAGAATATCTGAATCTATCAGAGTAGCATATTTAGAAGGCAAGATTACCAACTGCATATATGTGCCATCAGATAACACTAGTTTATGTCTGTCAATATCATCTGTTGTGTTCTGCATTTTCTGAAATGACAAAACTTGTAGCAATGCTGAAGGAAGGTCATCCCCAGCATTGATAGATTGAATTGCAAAAGGGGTAGGGACATACTCTTGGGTTTTTGCCTACAAAAAATAATATGAATGTAGAGGATTTAATTTTAATGACAAGCAACTCATATATTTTCTTACTTGTTAATGTAAAGCTTGTGTTAGTAAACTATGTAATCAAGATATGTTGTCTATAGAGTATGCATCTACTTTTACACTATGCTATGAAAAAAGGATGCATGTGGTAATGAAAAGGGTGGTATGGAAAAGAGTGATGAACTGTCCAAAAAAAGAGCATAAAAGCTTTCTATATTGAAAAGCTTTGATAATTTAGCTTACCAAATTATCAATAGTGCAGTGCTCTATCAATTTAGAGGTAGCTGCTGAAGATGCCATTGTACATATAGAACTTATGAGAATTAAAAGTAAATTATAAGCATGATGAATTGTAGTTCTTATATCAGAATACAATCACAACATGATGTAAGCTTATCAAAGGTATATATGCACAAGCAGAGAAAAATTAACTAAGCATAGAGTAACGTTGTTACAGTTTATTTTTTGTTTCAAATGGTAATGAACTGATCATAATGTGATTGAAACATGCATTGAAAATGATAATTGGTCATATGCTGATAAGCTTAAAAAACATTAAATATGACATCATGATTTACATATTTGAGAGCATATTAACAAAATATGAGTTCATCTCATTAAAGATCTTTGAAAATATGGGATGCTTTTGTTTGTTTCGAATATTAACCAAAATGTGAATGTAACTTTTCAAAGATTGAATAATTACAACCATATAGGATCAACCCAAGCAACCCATCCAAGCTCGTTATCAATCCATTTAAATACTTTGTCTCCCAATGTGAAAATAACCGTTGCATCAACCAATTGTTCAGTACTTGGTATTGGTAAAGGTGCTAATTCAATACTATGTATGGTTGTTTCAACACTACAAGATGTAGAGAGGTTGATTGTTGTTTGCTTTGGTGATTTATGTTGGTAGTGGTCAATTATCTTTCTGAGGTTGCTCTTTAACTTGTTGCTTTCTTGCAACATGCTTTCAATCTTCTATCCATTGTTGAAATTTGATTGTGTTAGTGTGGTTGTTTTCTGTTTGAATGACAGATTGGAAATGCATTACTAAAAAAAGTGAATATGCAAGAATAATAAAGCAAATCTTTAAGTAGATCACATTTTTTTTTGTGAATCATAATGAATTTACTATTAACTAACTATACAAACTTGTAATAATTAGGACAATACTTTAATTTTTGTAAATTGACTAATGAGTCAACTTACAAAGCTTTCAGTCTGCAAGAGAAGTGCTTAGTTGCATTTATTTTAGAGTATGTGTATATATATGCATCTGTGTATATACAGGTATACATGTCTATATCAGTGTATATACATGTATACATATACATCTGATATATATACATATATATCTATATGTATACATGGATACATATTTAAGTATGGGCATGAATGCTTTCACTCTGCAAGGTAAGTATTCAATTTTATAGTTGTCACAAAATCACTGTTATAAACATCAATTACAATATATTAATGTTCTAAATATGGAACATTTGTTAGTGGATATTTATCTTCGAGATTAAAAGCCTTCATGTGCACAAAGTCAGTTATGTGATTTGTGTTACTCTGACCAAATATTTTGTGGAGCAATATTATGTTTAATGTTTGCAAACCAATGTTGTCTTTAATGATTCCATCCCCAAGGTTGTGCACAAATGTCGATGTTCTTTATGGCTGGTTGCAAACCTTTATTCTATTTTGTTTTGTTGTTGTTAGCAATATTTCGCTCTGCAATTTTCGGTCTGAAAATTTTCACATAAGGTTGTTAACTTTTGTTCTCATTGTGACTATTTTACTGGGGTTCTTTGTGACTTTGACAGCATGAATGGTTCAAATTTGTGAGGTAAGGGTCCATTTTATTTAAATGTGTTTTTGTTTTGTAATGGCAAAGCATTTTCGAGGTTGGTCTATGATTTTCAAGTTGTGGATGGTTTGAATTTGCAAGGTAAATTCTGGTTATATTTATATTCTTTTTCATTTTCTAATACATTTTTTGTAAATCTGCTCTACAAATTTTTGGAAATAGCTTTCGTTTTATTTAATTTTGGTTTTTGTTATGACTATTTTACTGGACTTCGTTATGAGCTTGACAACGTTAATGGTTTGAATTTGCAAGGTAAGGTTTTGTTTTATTTAAATATATGTGTTTTTTTGTAATGCATTTTGCTTATAGTTTGTTTATTTTCTCCTTCTGTGTGCTTGTAGGGTTGCTGCTTTGTTTTTGTTGCTTAACTGTTTGTGAGCGTCGGTACTTCCAGTTTGCAAGCAATTTTCGTTTTGTAATGCATTTTTCCCTTTCGTTTTATTTAAATTTTGTTTTGTTTTGTAATTTAGTTTTTTTATATTCTTCTTATTTTTCTCCTTGCATGTGCTTGTAGGGTTGCAGGTTTGTTTATGTTGTTTAACTATTTGTGGCCATGGCTACTTCAAGTTTAATTGTTGTAGGCAATATTTTGCTCTGCAAATTTTCTTTGTGAGCTTCACACCATGAATGATTTGAATTTGCAAGGTAAGATTTGGTTTTATTTAAATTCTTTTTTGTTTTGTAATGCATTTTTTTTATAGTCTGCTTATTTTCTCCTTTCGTTTGCTTGCAAGATTGTCACTTTGTTTAACTCTTTGTGCAGCTAAGTACTTCCCCTTTGCGAGGTATTTTCCACCCTGGTTGTTTTATTGTTTGTGGATGTCACTACTTTTAGTCTGCAAGACAAATGTTCATCTTAAACTTTCTTGCATTTATTATGGCTTTTTTTATAGCGTGCTTTTTTTTTTTTGCATCCTGCACTTGCAGGGCTCTTAGTTTGTTATGGGTGCTTGAAAGTCTAAAATGTAATTTGTTTTGTTGTTGTTGTAAGTATTTTTTTACTGCTATGTGCACACGAAGGCTTTTATTCAGTAAGATAAATTGATATATATATGCACATCATGTGTATATATATGAACATGTATATATATAATTACATTTGTATAGACATACATACATGTATATATATAGGTTTATATAGAAGTATTGGCATTGTAAAAATTCCTTTATGCTTGCAGGCTTGCTACTTTGTTTATGTTATTTAACTATTTGTGGACGTGACTACTTTCAGACTACAACATAAAGTACCCTATGTACATATACATACGCACATGTCTATATGTACATACATGCATATATATATGCGTACATGTGTGTATTTATATACATGTATAAATGCCTATACATACACATATGTATATATATGTACATATGTGTATGCACATATACATATATCAGCACTTGAAAGTATTCTAAAAAAACAATTATATATACTTTGTTTATGTTTTTTAACTGTTTGTGGACATGACTACTTTCAGACTATAGCGCAGTCTTGTTCGACAAATCTTACACACTTTACAATGGAGTTATTAAAAGAGAGATTTAATAAAATCCTATATACACATATATAGACATATGTATATATGTACATATGGATATGTACATATACATATATCAGTATTGCAAAGTATTCTAAGGAAAACAATTATACAAATAGTTTGTTTATGTTATTTAATTATTTGTGGACGTCACTACTTTGAGACTACAATGCAAACTTGTATCAATAAATCCTACACACTTTAGAACATAGTTATTAAAACAAAGATTTAATAAAATCCTATTTACATATACATACATGCATAAATATATGCGTACATATGTGTATTTATATACATGTATACATGCGCATATATATATATATTTATATACATGTGTACATATATATATATATATATATATATATGTATGTATGTATGTATGTATGTATGTATGTATGTATGTATACAAATATCAGGTCTACAATGCATTCTAAGAAAAACAATTATATATATATATGTACATCATCTGTATATAGATGTACATGTATATATATATATATATATATATATATATATATGTACATGTGTATATGCACACACACACACACACACAGATTTATATACATATATTGGTACTCTAAGAATTTGTTAATCTTTGCACACATAAAGAATGGCCACATTCATGCACAGCCTTGGGAATGAAGTCATTAAAGACAACGTTGTTTCAAAAATAGAGCACACACATGGAGATGACCACAAGGAAGCCATAATATATGTGTGCATGTGTATATGTATATAGATTTATACATGCGTATAGATATATGTATATATATATGTACATGTTTATATATTCATATACATATATCATAACTGCATATATATTCATGCTGAGCAAAAGTTATAATTCTTAAATAACATAACCAAAGTCACAACCATGCAAGTACAGTACATAAAAGAACAAAACACCGTATAAAATAAAGGACTGCAAATTTTGAAAACTTGAAATTCAATACTGAACGTTTGGTGAAAATTTTCAAAGCAAAATATTCTTGAGAACAACAAAAGAAATTACATTTTAGGGTTGCAACCAGCAAACTAAAAGTCTTTTAACTTAAACCAGAATTTAATCGACAACAGAATAGTCAAAACCTAAATACCTGTCAAAGTGAAGAGAGACATTGTAGAGTGAAAGTAATCACGTCCACAAACACTTAAATAACATAACCAAATTAACAATCCTGCAAGTACACCATGGCCAAAAATAAGGACACTATCAAATGATGCATTACAAATTTTCAAAACTTAAAAAACAAAATAAACAAGTACCTGGCAACGTAAAACCATTAACGCCAACGACCTCAGAAACAAGCCCAATAAAACTGTCCGCACTGGTGCACATCAGTGGGGATGAAAACATTAGAACAAAGTAATAAACTTAAATCAATAAATATCGAAAAGATTAAAACAAAGCAATAAACTTAAATCAATAAATATCTGCAGACAGCAAAACCGAACTAAAACCCTTTTAACCTACAACAAAATGCACAAAGTACCAACCTTGCAACTACACCAAACCCGGAAATAAGAAGAGTATACAAAAATGCTTTACAAAACCAAAAAGAATTTAACTAAAACAAGAACTTACCTTGCAAATTCAAACCATTCACTCAGAGCGACAACACAACCTAAGTCAACAACTATATCCAAAGCAATGGGAAATTGCCTAGCAAACTGGAAGTAGTCACGACCACAAACAGTTAAATAACGTAGACAAAGTAACAACCCTGCAAGCAGACAGAAGGAGAAAATAAGAAGACTATTAAAAAAAAGCATTACAAAACCCCAAAAAATTTAAATAAAATCCAAGCTTACCTTTTAACCTACAACAAAATGCACAAAGTAGCAACCTTGCAACTACACCAAACCGGGAAATAAGCAGGGTATACAAAAATACATTACAAAACCAAAACCAATCTAACTAAAACCACAACTTACCTTGCAAATTCAAACCATTCACTCAGAGTGACAACAAAACCTAAGTCAACAACTATATCCAAAGCAATGTGAAATTGCCTACCAAATTGGAAGTAGTCACGGCCATAGACAGTTAAATAACATAGACAAAGTAATTTACAGACCGAAATATTGCCGACAACAACAAAATAAATTATATTTTAGGGTTCCAAGCGGGCATAAAGAATCTAAATAAAATGGGAACTTACCTTGCAAATTCAATAGTCACGCCCACAAACAGTTAAACAACATAAACAAACAAACAACCCAGCAAGGACATCAAAGCATTCAAGGCGTGAAGCTCATACAACAAGAACAAAACCTAACTGCACGACTATATACAAACCCATGTGAAAATTTGCAGAGGGAAATATTGCTTACAACAATAAAACAAAGTAAATCTTAAGGTTGCAAGCGTCGAAACTTACCCTCCAAATTCAAAGCATGCATGCTATGAAACTCACAAAGCAGCCTCG
Organism: Cryptomeria japonica; assembly: GCF_030272615.1. NCBI lineage: Eukaryota > Viridiplantae > Streptophyta > Pinopsida > Cupressales > Cupressaceae > Cryptomeria > Cryptomeria japonica. The sequence goes on from NC_081407.1 coordinate 694,053,761, forward strand.
AAAATGGCTTCCAAAGTGGAAGTAGCCACACCCACAAACAGTTAAAGAACATAAACAAATCTAGAATCCTGCAAGCACATAGGAGCAAATTTCTTGCAAACTGGAAGTAGCGACGCCCACAAACAGTTAAGAAACAGAAACAAAGTAGCAACCCTGCAAGCACACAGAAGGAGGAAATAAACAGACTAAAAACAAAATGTAATAGAAAAGAAAAACATATTTAAATAAAATGGAACCTTACCTTGCAACTTCAAACCATTAACGTTGTCAAGCTCACAAGGAAGTCTAGTAAAATAGTCACACTGAGAACCAAACCTAACCAGATAAACAGTTACAACGAGAACAAATCATGCACGCTGTGAAACTCACAAAGCAGCCTTGAAAATGGCTTCCAAAGTGGAAGTAGCCACGCCAATCCAGAATCCTGCAAGCACACAGGAGCAAATTTCTTGCAAACTGGAAGTAGTGATGCCCACAAATAGTTAAGCAATAGAAACAAAGCAGCAACCCTGCAAGCACACGGAAGGAGAAGATAAACAAACTATAAACAAAATGCAATAGAAAAGCCAAACATATTTAAATAATACGGAACCTTACCTTGCAACTTCAAACCATTAACATTGTCAAGCTCACAAGGAAGTCCAATAAAATAGCCACACCGAGAACCAAACCTAACCACCAAAATAGTCACAAAGAGAACAAAACCCAACAATCTATGCGAACATTTCCAGAGCGAAAATTGAAGAGCAAAATATTGCCGACAACAATGAAACAAATTAGATTTTAGGGTTGCAAGCACCCATAAAGAACGTCGACATTCGTGCACAGCCTCGAGGACAAAATCATTAAAGCCATCATTAAAGACAACATCGCTTGGGAAATAGAGTGCATGCACGGAAACGACGGCAAGGCACGAGCACGTCAGCAACCAGAGGGAGAACGATGACGGCAAGACATTCCGGCGGCCACCGGAATGTCTTGCAATTTTCCGGCGGCTCTCCCCCACTAAAAGCCTATCGGCTTAAATATTAAAATAAAATAAAATTATGAGATATTATTTGAGGATTGGTTAAATTTTTCAATGTTAGATTTATGAATAGGAGATTTAAAAAAAAATATTTGTTGATTTTTGAAGTATAATTTTGTCAGAAGAATAAGTTAAATTATGTTAGATTATTTGGTTAAAATAATAAATATAATTCATTAGTATAAATCAATTTAGATAAAAGAGTTTGACTTTTATAATTGTAATGAATATATGACAATTAAAAATGAGAGATAAGAGTATTTAGTTTTTAAATTGACAATGAAAGAATGATGTTGATTTTGTAATTCACTATTTAAAATTTAATGTCTTGATCAGATTGTCTTATAATATGTGTTGTCTTAGAATATTTGTGGTTAAAAACTGAATTCCACAAATTTAATCCCAATCAACATAGACTTGATGATATATATTAAATTGTATCGTGTAGAAATAATTTAATAGAATGTATACCATTAACCTTATTTGCCTTTGCTTTCTTGATATCTAAATTTGTCGAAGTGGTATTTAGGGACACCATTTCATAAAATTTAGAACAATTAAATAAAACAAAACATAACAACCAAGGAATAATTGTTGTAGAGCTCACAATCTGATTATTCATTAAACATAATTAAATATTTATAAATACATAATATATCAACAACTTCCTATAATTATGCTAATTATGGTGACAACTAATTGGAGTTGTTCAACAATAAACTTGATATCTAATGCTAGCATGGTTGTGTTTTTTGTGATTTTCCTTTTCATCACCCTAAAATATTATCTCCTTTGGATGGACATTTATAGTCTTTTGCATGTTTTGATAGGGATTTATCCTCCCATATTATTGTAAATAGATGCAAGTAAGTTCCCTCTTGACATTGTATGGGAATCGAGGAGGGGCTAGGTGTAAACTTGGTACAAATCTCAAAGCTCCTACATTTATTTTTCGGAGTACACCCAAAATCAAGAATTTAATGACTATTCTTAGGATCTCCAATTTCTTCCACAAATCACTTCATCCCCATTGCTTTAAAATAAAGGATTTAAATAGGGTTGGGGTGATACTTTGTCTACTCAAAGGTTTTTATATCATAGTTGGGGTTAGATCTCCATTTCTAATACATTTTCTTTCCATTCTTCTACTCATATCCATGAGATCTACATGATATTGCTAATCATGGAATTTATTTACATCAACATGTACTTATATGTAATATTTTAAAATTATTGTCCATGTTTTATGATTTACATGCATGTATTATGAAGGAGTTGAAAAAACTTATGGATGATGAAATCTACATCTAGCCATATGCTAGGGGTTTCTTTCTCCTTGGATACACACCTCTCAAGAAGAGATTTCTTGTGTTAAAATATAGACCTTTGGTTGAAATCTCAATCTGATTTCCTCTATATAAAGCCACGACTTCCAACATTTGATATTTAAATAAATTTGAT